>NC_133318.1:13296914-13476417 GCF_012295235.1 Primulina huaijiensis
TGATGCAACCCGGGTAAAAGGGATGAGTCGGGTCGAATACTCAACCGGGTATACTATCAAAATATATAAAAGGGAATATGAGTCGGACGTTAGGACTTAAAAATTTCTTCCGTCGATTAACAGGGAACTCAAGTAGAAAAATTAATACAACCGAATGACAACTGTAAAATGAACGCCCCGGGTAAGATGTACAATAAATGAGAGTATTCAATGCGCAAATTAATATCTGAATGACCCCCCAAATGCAAATAAAGCACTTGATATTTATAATGGAGATTGCAATGATGACCTCGTTCCTTGTGCTGATCATTAATTATAATAGGGTGGCTGATTATACCCTACATTCTGACACGTCAAATCGCATACTAGTCACATCCGGCCCACTTAATGTTGTCAACCATTTATGTTATTGTCAGAGATAGGTCGGCTATGCATGCTCTATCAAGTTGACGCCATTAAATGCTTTACTTATATCGAGGTGATCGAACATAAGGCCTCTCGGGCAGTTATAGAAGAGCTCGGGCATTTACACGTTTTGAGGAAACCAAGTCCCCGGGTGGTCCAATGACTTGTCGTATTGACTAATTGCTCATTTTATGATCTGAGTTGTGTTTTCGTCCCGAGCAATTATATGACCCGGTTTATTAACCCATCTTGCCACGCTATCGGCCTGAGAGCATCCCATCCTGACCTGGGCACTAATGGATATACTTAATGGCCCAGGAAGTTCCAGGGCCTATCCATGACCCGGGACGTCTCGGGGCATCAAGCATTCAAGCACACACCACACGTAAATTTGGGAAGGAAACCTCACGTTTTTGAGGGAAAATCAGCAAGGTCCTCCTTACATCGATGTTCTTCGCAAAGGCACAATTTAATCTCTTTTTTCTCATATAAACGCAAAGGCACAATTTAATCTCTTTTTTCTCATATATTACACCATATTATATTTTTAAAACATGTTTGCATGAAAAATATGTTGTCCTTGTATTTATTTTCGTTTTTATGCCATATTATGCTTAGAACATGTGTTTTTATAATTTATGTTTTTATAATTTAAAACTCTTGTTAATGGTGCATGAATGGGATGCCATCATATGGATTTGGGAAGGGATGTTTCTCCACACGTTTAAGGGTCCCTAGATGCATAGGTAAGGCCTGGATGCAAGGGAAACAAGCTAGAACGAAAATTGAGATCATAGGGCAAGGGTTCGACTTTTTGGGGAAAACTAGGAAGGGGGCTGTGCAAGTGTCTTCTAGGTAAAGGGTTGGGCTCGTGAGGGTTCTAGCCTCGAACCATGGTGGTCCACGCAAGGCTAGAGAGGCTAGGAGTGGAAGGGCGCACAACTAGGGCACCACTAGACGCGGCCATGCGCAAGGGAGAGAAACATGCACGTATGGCTCGAGAGTGCTGGACTAGGAAGGTCTTAAGGGGCTCAGTCTAGGTCCTAGGAGGGTTGGTCAGGGTCTGGTCCAGTCGGTTAGGGTCTAGGTGCGAAGGAATTGAGGTTGAGGTGAGATAGGGTTCGACCAACCTAGAACAGAAAATTCAGTAGCAATTCTTGGCATTTCCAATGGTTTAATGGGCTTGAATTGGGTTGTATATGGTCTATTTAGGTGTTAATAAGCTTTGGTTCAAATTTGGGAAAATTTGGTTAAGTTTCGAGTCAATGCGAGTCAAAATCGGGATGTACGTCTAAGTTTAAATACGAATTGGGAAATTAGTCGAGGGTTTTAAGCTTATATCTAAGAAATATTTATGGGTGCATTTTAAGGTGTCATGTTAAGTTTGGAATTATTAGGGTCGTCGTTTAAAGATCTAAGGATAAATTGTGAAAGTTAGGGCTTCAGGGGTAAAACGGTCATTTTATATCTGAAAAATGTTAGACGTCCTGGCAGTGCCCCAAATGTTGTAATGAATGTTAAAATGTTTATTTCAAATATTTATGGAATTTTATGATGAACCGTTAATGCTAAAAGACATGTTGCATGTTTGAGTTAAAAGAAAAATGATTTATATGTGCATGAATTTTTATAAGTGATAGAAATATGAAGAGTTGGAAGAGGTGAATTGATTGTGACTAATACGATGATATGTAAGGTCAAGGTTCAGTTGACGGGTGAGAGTGTCGCTGGTGTCCCCGCCGCTTAGTACCGTGGTAATAGATGGATCCATCGACCTACATCTAATACGAAAGTCACAATTGAGGATCTGAATTCAATAAAAAGGGAAACATATATGTATATGATGAAAAGGAAAAAGTATATGATGAAAGAAAAATGTTTAAGTTTATGCATGTTCATGAAAAGCTATTTTATTAAAAGTATTTTCACTATTGCTTGTGAATGTATATGTATTACTTGTTATCATGATTAAGATTTGCTGAGTCAATAGACTCACTAGGTGTGATCGATGTAGGTGAGCTTGATATTGATGGAGGTCTTGATGGTTGAACTAGCTGGACTGAAAGTGCACACAACCTGATGACCATCGCTAGTTTTCCGCAAATAAATCTACGCTTGTGATTTATCATTACTTAAAGATTTTTATAACTTATGATGCTTTTGAGAGGTTTTTGAGAGGATGTTAAAGTTAAGTTTATTTTTGAAATAATGTTAGTTTAGGTTGATTGACATTTACGATTTTTATGCTTTGGATTACTTTCTTTTGGATTTTCAAATAATAGTTGGTTGTCTTATTTTAAATGGTGCAAAAGTACTTTAAAATATAATTATGTATATTTCAGCTGAAAGTAGTAGGAAGAAAAAAAATTATAGTATATTTTAAAGAAAAACAATCAGTAAACGTTTTAATAAAAGTTTCATCTCAGATCATTTTTTGCTCTATTTGTGGTCCGACTATTTTTAAGTGTTGAGAAAATTAGCTCTTGTATAGCTAACACTATCAAGATCTATTACATTATTTATCAGTGTTATAGAAAAAATTTTAAAGTGTTCATTCACCCACATTCTCTAAACACATCTCCGATCCTAACATGAGCTATATAAAAGAATATCGATACCAAATAAGCAATATTTAGTGGATTTAATGACTTTGGAAAAAAAAGATCAAGAACAAACAAATAAATTTCAAATTACTAGAATAAAACCAAACATTGACAAATTACAGGAGTAAAATACAAAACATAATCAAATCGTTAATTTTAATTATAAAATTAATAGTGGGACCAATTTAGTAAGATATTTAAAAGTTTATTAAAGATCAAAAGTGTTATGTTCAAATATTTAGGAATTTAGCAGTGAAGTATACTTTATTTGATTTATTTACGGTATTTTTCATTACAGAAATAGATGCATATATATTCTTTGTCTGTGAAATGCAAAATTGTCCTCCCATTAACATTTTAATCTCCGGCTATGTCAAAAGAAGCTTGAATTTATTTATCATCAAACAGCTTCCTTTGTAGGTCTGTAGCTGCCACTGCAAGTCAAGAAGAAATTCACCGGCCAATGGCGGAAGTCTCCGAAGCTCCCTCGACGGAAACCATGCGAGAAACCAGACCTGGACTCAAACGCTTGACTCTCACTCTCACGGTTCTCTTCTCTTTCATATCAGGTAATATTGAAGCTTACATTTTTCTCTGCATTTTCAGATTTTTAATATTCGTTGCGTATTTTGATCCCAATTGCAGGTCTCCCTTTTTTTCTGAGGTCGATTGAAATCTACAGGTCGCCGCTGCCGTTCCGTGAAATTGATCATCTGTCTGCCGCGATCGATTCCAATTCTTCGCTGTTCCCTTGTCAATTTGAAGCTGTTTTTGTCAATTTCGGACGTGGTTCATCCACGGCTGACGAGTTATCTCTTTCAATTGAGTCTCATATGCGCAAACTTAGTGATAACGCTGTCCCATCCTGCGGTGCTTGTGATCTCAATTCCTCTATTTCTGTAACCCTAGACTACGGCTCCGAGTGTGTCCGTACCGGAAATAATGCGCGTTGGAAGTGTGGGTCGCTTAATGAGCTCAAGATTTATGAGCATTTGGGAAAATACGATGAACAGTTGTTCGATGAGGATTTGCTGGTGTTGTTGGATGATAGTAGTGGGAGTAATACAATTGGAAAAGTTTACACCGCTATTGTTGTGAGGATGGAGGAAAGTTCTGAAGCCAGGATGGCAGTTGGGAAGTACAGGCATGCTTGGATTGCAGGGGGTGTTTTGGAAGAGGATGCTGTGAAGGAGGTAGCCGAGATTTTTGTGAAAGTATTTGCAAATGGTGGAAAAGAGGAAGGGTCGATTAGCGGGGAGTTTATGCCCGTGGGGGCAGATGGGAGGATCGTGCTTTCTTTCAATTTACTGAATGCTGATCCGAGCAATTGGATTTATGACTGGTAAAAGAGTCTTCTGAATGTGATCTTTGGTAATTGCATCATTCAGATGCTGGTAAAAATTTTAATTGTCTCACTACAATTTCTCGTTTTTATGAGGAATCAATTTATGGATATTGCTCATTAAAATTATTTTTTCGTGCTATTCTGATTATATTTGTCAAATTGATTTTATAAATTCATCCCTGCTCTGTATGTTCAACCTTTCTTCCCAAAGACATTTGCTATGTGATGATGACTTATCTGGGGGGAAATATAACAAATAGAGACACGACAGTGTCATGGGAAGGCTCCATTAGTCTAGTGTTTGTACCGTTCTTCTTAAAAATTATCTTGTTTGTTAGGGATTTCCAAGATGCTGATGTGAATCTCTTGTCTCCCATAATTGAGGAGTTGAAGCCTCTGGCAGATGTTAAAGTGGAAAGTCAGGTCATACCCCTGCTTTTTCTCTTTTTTCTTTTTCTCTCCTCATTGTGTCATTTCATTAATCTTTCAAAGGAAGCTTATGGAATTCCGTCAAACTTACATGTGTTTATATTGATATTCTTGAACAATACTCTTTGACTTAATCTATCATTCTTGGCAAACATGCAGGTCTTATACAACACTCCGAAGTCTTCCTTTTCCTATTGGAATGAACAATTGGGCAGCTATATTTTCAGTGCGAAAGATCTCCCGTTCTTTGTATGTTCACTCAAAAATTTCTTATGTGAAGATCATCCTGGGAATAAACTTTGTAAATGATTAGTAAATGAACTTTAACCAGTGTGTGAATTGGATTTTCTTTAAGTGCTATTGGTTTGTGTGCCATCATTTCTGTGTTGTGAGTCATTCTTTATGGTATTGATATGTAGGTAAACTCAAATGAGTGGCATTTGGATACATCAGTTGCAGCTGGTGGGCGTTCAAAAATCCTGCAGTTTGTGGTGTATAATCTTTATTTCATTATCTTTCCTCATATCTCGTGTTCTGTTTTTTGTAGAAACTATTCTCCTGTCTTTTATTATACTCTGCATTTTCATTTTTGAAGTAGTTCAAATGTTCAATCTTCTGGCTATTTTTAAAAACAATCGAGAAAGTGAAAAAATCAGTAGCCAGAAAATGTGGCTTTTAGAACTTCAGATTATTCTCTTTAAGAAATAAAACAATTTTCAATGTTGTGCACTAACACAAAACCGATTCTAAGAGAAGTACATAAAATGCTCGCTTGATAGTACTTGTTTAATTCTGTATCCTAACTCAATCTAGTGGGTTTACATTGTGAATTATTAGCGTGTGGTCTTCTTTAGAGTCTATTGAATAATTGCTATTTGCTTTTGGTTCTTACACCAGATATGTACCATCTGCATCGGAGTGTCCACTTCTGTTGCAGCTACCAGATGGAGAAATTTCCATGACAAATGGCTTTATATCGCCTGTGAGTTGCACTTTTACTTCACAGTTTATTTTTTATGGTTTGCCTGTCACAGAATCTCAGCTCTTAAATTGTCCACTTGTAGATGTGGGGAGGTGTTTTAGTTTGGAACCCTCCAGGTTGTTTGAATGATACCAATATAGCACCTCATGGCAGATATAAAATATCACCTGAGGTCAGTAGCCTTTATTTGTGAAAACTCGTGAATAAAATGAAGTTGTTTATCATTGTTTGATTTTCCTTTTCGTGTTACGGAAAAATACTTAATTTTGGATGAGCTAGAATTTATATTTATGTGTACTAGATGGCTGTGTTTTCATACCATATTTACTTCAATTATTGATTTAAATGTCAAGATAAGTATAAGGTCTAAAATATAACTTGTGTACATTCTGAAAGCAGGACTTGAGGAAAATTTTTGAAGTGTTAGTTGGGCAGTTGCGGCAACTCTTTGGTTTAAAATCCAATGGTTTCTTTGGTGATACATCAGGGGCATTACAAATTTTAGCCAGTGAAAGAGGTTTTACGGAATGGTGAGAAAACAAGTCTGGTGATGGATAAAATGGCAGTAGAAGTTGTTTGATTTTATGCTTGATATGCTTTCTTTATCCGTTGGTGCTAAAATTACACAGAAATGAAGAATCAATATTCTTGATTCAGATACCAGAAAGGTCTTCAGCTTTATGGTGTCAGTCAAAAGACAGACAACGAAAAATGGATAGTTTCTTTCCGATTGAGATTCCTCATAATAAATTTATGCATGATATGATAAAAATGAACAGTTGGATTTTTTTCTAGGTTTTGTTTAATGGGTGACAAAGTTCTAATTTTTAATCAAAAATTGTTACTTTCATGTGTAGCTTTTAAAATTGTTAGATTCATTGGGAGTCTATCTAGAGGTGAAACTTAGAGTTTCTTCAATTAAGCTTATGAAAAGACCTTTTGTGCTCAAAGATCGAATCAAATACTTGTTTGATTCCATGAGCTGTTAGAATGTATTGGGAAAAATTAAAACTTAATCAAGTTATCTGGAGGCAGTGAATGAGAGTAACTTAGAGCTTCTTCAATTAAGCTTCTGAGCTAGAACTTGTGTGCTCAAAGGTCTTATCAAATACCTATTAGAACTCATAGACGGCTGGAACATATTGTAAAGAATGAAAATCGCATCCAGTGTGTGTTAGCAAAAACAGGCTGTTCAAATACAATTTAATTGTATTTTAAACAACAGCTATTGCTATTTTTTTTACTGGAAAAAGAATTTTAGGATTACAATTACTCCCCATGGAGCTTCTGATTCCTGCATCTTCGTTTTAGAATATCGCCCCTATCTCTTCTTTGTTTTCCTTAATGCTGATCTCTTAAGATAATCCCGCTTGTTTATATATTTATATATTCTTCACCGAAACAGCATCGCATTTCTTCTTATTCCCTTTTACAATCCTCTGTCTTAGCCAGCTTGCCAACTTACATTGATTCACTAGTGGAACAAAAAAAGGGCTACTGGGGATAGGAAGGACTGGTGAAATTTCACTATCATGACATAGGTGCCACACTATTTTATTGGTCAAACTAGAACTGTCAATGATCTTAACTGTAGCTTTCTACCATCGAAGAGACATGGTTTGTTGCTTTTCATACTTTGTATCAAAAGCTCTTTACTAAACCAAGGGATTCTACATTTAAGCTCCTTTATGGTAGGAATAAGCTCCACCAAATGCCTAAAGCATTTAACTATTTATCCTTTTTGTTGCTCATGCTTTTTACATCAATGCCTGTTGGATCTTTGGTTTTCTTGTGGTGTCTGTTTGGACACTGATGGCTTGCGTATATTATGTGATTCAGGGAATTGGATGTGCTGTCACGGCAACACACTTGTTTTAATCTTCTTCAATGCAGCACAACTCTTGGCTCACTTTCTCGATTGGTGTGTCATCTGCTTTTAACTATCAATTTTTCATTTAAGCATTTTGGTGTAACCAGGTTAAATGTGCAGGTACAGTCACTCCCGAGAATGATCATTAAGGATGAAATAGGAAAACAGGTGAGTGTACCTTAGCATGTTACTGAGATAGGGCTCATATCAATTCATCTCAAGATTCATTAGTTAAACAACAGGATTTTTGGTTCCCTTCTGATGCTGATTGATTAATCTAGTATTATTCCAGTTTATATTTTGGTCGTGGTTATATAATAATTTAATTCACTCATTTTACTTGAGCAGGTGAAGTTTTCTCTTGAAGCTGCAAAGTTGACATTAAGCAATGTGTCCCATGGAGCTTATGATGCTTCAGCCGGTATGAATTTATAGTTGGTGATGTGATGAAGAAACATTTTTTTCCGTTCGTCACACTTAACATACTAATACATACATCCATTATTTTGTCTGTCAGTATCCTCGAGACGAGCAAAATCCTTTGCAGAAGATGCATTCTATCACCCGTCTATGATGTCTGTGAGCTACTATTCGTTTGAGCACTGCTTTGCTGTCTATTCGGTTCGTTCCATGACACTTAACTGTTTTTAGAACTTCTATGGTGTCCATATCTTGTTTGATGATATTGCATGCTTTATTTAAGCATTCTAGATTTACCAGAGCAAAACTTTAAAATTGAGAAAATATGGGTTACCACGTGATATATAAAAAAGCTGTCTTTCGCTTTTAGCACACTCGTGATACTTGAAAATTGGAGGCATTGCTGTGAGAATTAACCCTGACAAGAACTTGTAAATGGAGAAGCAAAACAGTTAAAATAGTTAGCTACCACAAACAACATTGACATGTGTGATTATATTTTCAGAGATTCCGTTACACTGCTTGTTGTCATTTGCACAAAACAATCCTCCTATCATGGTCCTCTATCTGGCATCAAGTTAGGGAGCATTAGAAATAGAGGCCTTGTTTGGATTAAGTTTGGTGTTTGGACAAAGTATTTTAAAAATGTTTTGTGTGATTAAAATATATGTTGTCTGGTTTTGGGAGAGAGGTTTAGCTGTGCATGGCTAATTGTGTCAGAAATTGTTTGAAGTTGAAAATAAATTATCTTAAACTTTAAAAATTGTTTTTTGTTTCTTAAATCTTAATACGATAACATATTATTTCTGGGGACTGTTCAATGGATAGTAACGATCAAATTGGAAGACTTGAAAATAAGGATAACTGTTTTAGGGGAAATGGAAGGAAAATGAGTTAATAATTTTGATTCTATTTTCGCCTTTGGGAGATGGCAAAGGGATGGGAAAAATAATCCACTGCAGAAAAATAAGCATGTTTATTCTCTTGTTTAGAATTTCCTCTTTTGGGTTAATTGACATGAGTAGGTCTCTTGTAAGACGGTCTCACGAATCTTTATTTGTAAGATGGGTCAACCCTACCGATATTCACAATAAAAAATAATACTCTAGCATAAAAAGTAATATTTTTTCATGGATGACCCAAATAAGAGATCCGTCTCACAAAATACGACCCGTGAGACCGCCTGACACAAGTTTTTGCCAATTGATGTACAAAGAGACACCAAAAACAAAAACACGTTCTTTAAGATCTTGTTTTTATGGATATGCAATGTAGAAGATGATCTGAAAAGCGAAAACCTGTCATCTGATAATTAATCTGTTCCTCTTTTTTGACAGCCCTTCTTCTTACCAGTTTCACTGCATGTGATTCTTGCGGTCCTCAGAGAATGGAAAAGATACAAGCAAGAAAGCAATAAATATAAAGCATGGAAAGCCAAATTGAATTAGTTTCTTATTGAACAAAAATGAAATTCATACGAAGTTTGAAGGATTTAAGGTCCTGGATGCTGCGGGTTCCTTTTACATTCTCATCAAACTTCACGAGAAAGTTCAGTGTATGTCGTCGGACAGTAAATCGTCCGTTTGCTATTTCTTTGTACGAAAACTTTGATCACCTGAAAACCATCTATTAAGCGGTGAAATATTCTAAGGGTTAGGATGGTGGATGAATGATCTCAGAAATGTTCTCTAGTTAACTCATGCTAAGTAACCTCAAAAGAGGCGAACGAAAAAATTCGGGTAAAATGTGAACATTTGATGGAACTGATTTAATTTGGTTGGGTTTGTTCGGAATTTCGTTTCTTTGTTATGAAAATTTCAGTTTACCAAGGAACACTCGATTAGAAAAAAAAAACATTGAAAATGGATCAAACTGATTGATTTGCTTAAAAAGTCTAGTTTAATTGGTGTTTTTTTGTTTGCCATCTAATCCAAACCCTGTCCATTTTCGCTTGGAGGAGGGAGGGTATAGTGGGAACAATTTTCTCACCTCGAATGACAATTTTGGGGAAGATGTAAATTTCAACCCCAAATTACAATAATTTCAAACACGCAACTACTAGTCAATTAAATTAAGCACAAACTTTTCAAAAGAATCAAACCCAAGCTTTTCAAGACACTTGTAACTAGATAAACAAATTGAGTTGCACATGCCAACGCATACTTGTTTTAGAAATACCCCAGTTGAAGTGGAAATTACCATTATGCCTATGTGTTCTTACAAGATCAATGTGGTTGTTGATGAATGATGAGACAGAAAATCAGACAACAATTCATTATGAAGAAACAACACATCTCAGTATTACTTAAAACACAACCTCGTAGACAAAGAGATGCTCGTTGATCTTTACTTAAACGATACAATATCACTGAGAAACGAATCGAGATTAGTTATAGACGTCCCACCATCCGCAATCGCCCCACGAGTTGTATCTCGAAGCGCTCTTGCCCTTGTTGCCATCTCCTTCCTCTCAACACTTTCCAAATCCATGAAACTCTTTACGAGCCTAGCAATTTCTCTGCTTCTCAGAAGATCTCCGGATCCAACACCTCTCTTGGCATCCAAACCTATCTTCCAATCTTCAACTACGTGCTTACGGATCGTGGTCTGATCCATTACTATCGGAAAAGCAATAATCGGCACACCAGCAAAAATACACTCCATCGTAGAATTCCATCCACAATGCGTCCAGAATCCTCCGACAGAAGAGTGGCATAAAACCTTCAATTGTTCACACCAAGGCACTACTCTCCCTAAATGGCCACATTTTTCTTTTAGCCTCTCGGATTCGCCACGAGCCACCCACAAGAACTTAACACCACTTTCGCGCAACCCATCGGCAATTTCATCCATTTGGACACTTGAAACAGAAAGAAAGCTTCCCAATGATACATATAACACTGAACTTGAAGGTTGAGAGTTTAACCAATTGAAGTAGTTATCGTGCTCGTCTTGGTTTGTTGAGAAATATGTGGCTTTCTCGAGATTGAAGTAAGGTATTGCTGGACCAAACGTGTATATAGGGAATGCAAATTCTTGTTTTAAAACATCTATGACATTAAGTTCAAGATCTGAGATAGAAGTGAACAAGAGATATCGGGCCCTGCGTACATTGGGAAAAACACGGAGCGCTAGATCAAGGACGCGTTGATCTTTCATATGGATGATGGACGGAATATCAGCCAACCGAATTGAAGCAATGCCAGGGATGTAGTCTACTCGTTCTTCCCCTCTTTCTGCCTCGTATTCAGTTAAGAGCGAATAGTTATCACATATAGAACACAAGATGCATTAAGTAAGAAATATGGTAGGACAACATAATTGTAGGAATGTATAGTCAATCAAGATCTGTAAAAAGTGATTCTTTTTATTAGATTTACCCAATTCCATGCTTGAAGAAGCCGGTAAATATTTCGGAGTTGTACATTTTTTGGAACTTCTACACTACAATTTTACCATCTCTACGTCTATGAATCGATCTCACACGATGGAACCATAGTACGCATTGAAATGATCCGACGAAGCCCAATGTATACTATTCATATTTGATATTTGAGCTAGTATTCCAAACATTAGTCTAGCCAACTCGACATCTATTTGAAGCTTTAAGAACAACTGTTTTGAGCTGTAACTCAGCTTGTTCAATCAGAGTTTTGAACTTAAAATCGAATTTTATAGAACTAATACTAGATTATTGTTCGGGTTGGTGGGTTCGTTTGTTTCGGATATAGTTACAATGGACAACGTTAAATCTCACAAGCAGTTGCAGCCTCTTTGAATAATCTTGAATCTTTTTTAAGCTTCGGTTTAGTTCATTCATTTGAATTTAAGTTAATCATTCCATACACATAAATGATAACACATCATTTAATTATCCGGTTATGTTTACTAAAACCTCGCAACTAAACAATAAAATCAAACTAGGACAATACACTCACCAGATAACTCAAACGGGTGATGACCTTTCTGAACGAGGAGGTTAAAATGGTAAAAGATGGAGAACACCGAAGCCGGCATCGGCCAAAGCGAAGCCACAGGGATATTCCTTCGATTCCCTACCTCCACTGCCCAGTTCAAGAAAGTATCCGCAATGATGATATTGACCGTCGCTCCAAGCCGGTCAAGCAGCCGTTCAAACGGCTCCCCCATCTTAGTCTGAGTAGCCCCCACGAAACTAGGCATGTCGGCAGCGCGGTGCAGCTCGGACGGCAGGACATTTGGGATAGTGGCAAATTGGATGTTATCCGGCTTCTCTTCGGAGCCGATGAAGCCGAGCCACTCCTCCGTGACGACCAAAGTGATTAGGAGATGGGGTTTTCGGTTCGTGAGCAGTTTGCAGAGGTTCATCATAGGATTTACATGACCTCGACCCGGGTACGGGACAGCCACGACGTGGCACGGCGTGGTTGAGTGGGTTCCTGCCGACGGAGCCATGAGTTGAGAACCGAAGTTTCTGCTTCATTGCTAGTCGCATATATATAATATATTGCGTTTGAGACAGACAGACAGACAGATAATGCAACCTGTAGTCAAAGCAACCTATTGTCAAAGGTTGGTGAAACCGGTGGTAGACCGAATAAACATAAATTGGTACATTTACTTAATTATTATTATTATTATTATTATTATATGATTTAACTAAAAAAAACAATTTTATCTTTAAACTTAAATTTATTTCAAGTCCAATTACTATTATTATTATATTTAATTTCATACGTATTTTTATTTTAAAAACTGTTTTATTGATTAGTTTTTTTAAAAAAATATATATATATTAAATTAGGAACTTTTGAAAAAAATGGTTTTAAACAAATTGTTAAAAATATAAAATCTTCTGTACCTCTTCATAATGAAAAAAATGATTATTAGATTATTACAGAATAAAGACATTTCACTTTATAGAAAAATTAGTAATTTATTCATATTGGATTAATTCAAATAGCTTTAGACCTTTAACTTTAGAAGGTTTACCAGAAAGCTTTATAGTAGCTTTAAGAGATCATAGAGATTTAAATTGGAAACAATCTCTTATGGAAATAATTCAATCTAGTCTGACTCATGGTTCATTATATTTTGATGTTTATCCCAATTTATTTTTATCTTTGTCTGATATAAATATATTATATTCTTTAACATTAAATGTTAAAACACATGGTTATAATTATACTCATGGAACAAAAGTAATATGTATCTGTTACCGAATATATTATAAACCAATATTTACTTTAAATCCGATGTGTGAAAATATAGATAAAAAATAAAATGAAACTATTCTTATATAAACAAATTTCAATAGATCTAATATTACAACTCGTAGATATATTAAATGAGAAGAAATTGAATTTTCAGATAGTTGGAAAATTGAACAAGCTGTTCTTAGAAATCTTATAATAAATATATATTTACAACAAGTTATACAAACTATTGAAAGATCTGTTCAAATACAGTTTAATGATGAACAAAGAAGATTATTAACATCTTCTGTTTATGTTAGATCAAGATATAGTCATTCTTTTATTTCAATTTTAGATTATATGGTGGTGAAAGGATCGGTTACAAAATAATAAGTGTTTAGAAGGGGGTTGAATAAACACTCACGGATTCTATGTTCTTTTCGAAAATTGAGTTAAGTTTAGTGACAAACTGATACTCGTTATCTCGTCAGTCAATAACAATCAGTTTAATTGAAAAAACAGTTGCGGAAGTAAACTAACTGAGAGATAGAATAACTGAAGTAATATGATAACTGAAATAAAATGCACACGGTTTGTTTCTGGATGTTCGGAGAATAGAATAACTCCTACGTAACCCCTTCTATCACGAAGATAGGATTTCCACTAAAGACTTTGATCGAATACAATAGTTGTACTGACCCACTTCAGTTTGGACTTATCACTGCTAATACTGAAACTCTTAGTTACAAAAAAAACTTCTACAGTTCGTGACTGATCTGAGCACAACGTAAAGAATCTAGCAAAGATTACAACGTGCTAATAAGCTCGAGAATGTAGCCTTGAATGCTACTGATAAAACTAATAAGTGTGATCTTTTGATTTGCGTAGTGATTTTAGCAGCGTAACAGCTTGAATAGAATAGTTGCATTGAAATTGTTTCGTTGCGTTTTTACTCGGCTGCTTTCTTCATCTATTTATAGGCTTCCCTCTTCAACGGTAACTTTAAGCAATTTTGAACTTTATATCCATTGAATGCCACGTCGAAATTCCTCTGACACCCGTACAATGTGATCTCTGAAATGCGGCGTTCCACTAAGTAACGGCCTGCAGTGTATTACTGTCGGTTGTTGATAACTGATGACGTGTTCAGCTGAAAAATCAGCTGTTAGGCGATAGCTGCTAGGGAATACAACTGCTGATAGTCAGCCACGCATTCAGTTGCTGGATTCAGTCGCGCAATTCAGTTTCCTCGTGTTCAGTTATTTGCATAAGCAGTTGGTTCGCAATTTGTCAAACGCCGAAACTTAATATCCAACAGTTTCCCCCTTTTAGGTGTTTGACAAAACTAAGCAAATAATAAATGATCAATTGAACTCTTTGTAGATAAAATAATCTTCGATCTTTATAAAATTCTCTCAGTGTACAGGTTTGTACAAAGAATGAAAGAATAAAATAATCTTCAAGAAAACGAATCCATCAACTGATAAAAATTCTCTGTGAGACTTCTTCTGTATGGGCTATAGTGTGGGTTAGCTTAGGTCTTTTCCTCCTTTTTGTCAAACGCCTCCATTCCGACAGCTAATCCCCGAACATCAACTGATAAAAGCTTAACAGAGGTGGCGACGTCTGAGACTGTATTAGGCATAGTAGTTTGCAGCAAGTCTATTTTTCTGGAAACAGATGTCTCCACAAATTCAACTCTCTTGCCTATTGCATCTTGAGTCAGGGAAATACTTTCAGCTATACCTCTATTCTTTTGATTTCGTCCACTGCAAAAGAGAGAGTGGTCACAGAAGCGTGAATTTTTTGTAATCTCTCAGAATTGAATTTATTTGAGGAGTCTAGCTTCAATGTATGAGCAAGCTGAGTAGATTGGATATCTGAAATCGCCATCATCATCTTTGACAGGTCGTGCTGGATGGTTTGAATCTCTTCCAGTACCGAATCAAAGTTTATCGAAGGATGAGGAGATGAAGGTCCAGTTGGCTCTGGTTCTTGTTCTCTTGAGGCTTCATCAAATATTACCAGAGTCTTGTCAGTTATTATCGGTTCTGCACTGACCATTTCAGAAGTATCCTCTACACCTGCTTCTTGTTGAATTTGGAGAGGAGAAAGAATGAGTGGTTGATCAGTTGAGTGAGCAACTGAAACTGAAGTTGGCTCTTCAGTTTGAATGTCTTCAGATAGCTGAGCCTCCAAAGTTTCAATAGCTGCTTGTTCAGTAACACCAACTGACTGAACTGGCTGTTCAGTTTCTTCAATCATTGCCTTCTCGGCAGGTTCTTCAGTCGGAATGACTTCTTCAGCTGATATAGATGATTCTAGCTGAATATCACAGGTGACGGATTGGATGACCTCATAAAGATTGGCCAATGATAAATCAGCTTCTGAATAAAGATTAGGATCAACAGATGAAGAAGGAGGTGCTACAGACGATGAAGGTTGAGCAACTGAAGTGGAGGGGACAGTTGCTTGTTGATCAGTTTCAGCACCGTCCTTGGGAGGTCTTTGAACTGAGTCCTCGGTTGGTCTTCTGATGATTCGTCTTGAGGAGCTTCTGGAAAAACCAGTTCTTGACCCATTTTTCAATACTTTATTTCCATCTGTAGTGAGACAAGATCCGATTCTAGTTGTTCATGCACAGCTTTGTCATTATGTGCAGTTGTACTGGTAGGGTCATAGTTCAGTTTCAGCTGAGCAACTATCTTCTGTTGCTTTTTGGCTCTCAGCTGATTGAAGAAGTAATTCTTCCTCTCCAGTGCCTGAACTATGGAAGATGCCTTAACCACTCTTAACACTACATGTTCCAGCTTTATAAATTTTTGCAGTTTGGATTTTTTCTGAAGCTCTTTGGCGAATACATGCGTTCTGAATTTCACCCATGCATCATAGGTTTTGAGCTTATTTGCTGAAAATTCATTGATCTCTTCCCAGATAAGATCAATGTGTGTTTGAATGGCATTTTTTGGCCTGGGCTCTTCTTGCATTTTGCCCTTGCCCTTAGTGTCAGTCAGGGCATGAGGAATACTCAATCCTGAGGTAGTAGCATCGATGTTTTCTCTGATCACTACCCCCTTTGGTCTGGCAGCAGGTAGAGGGGTGTAACCAGATATGGTGATCAGGGGAGCCTTTACTCCAGCAACTTTCTTCTTGTCACGTGGTTTGGTGACCGTTGTCTTCTTTGGTAGAATGAGAGATAGAGGCAACTGATCCTCAGTTGAGGGTTCAACTCTAACTGCTTTCACAGGAACAGCCTGGATTGGCTGTTGAGTTGCTGATTCCATCAATCTTTCAGTTGGTATGGCTTCAACTGTAGCAGCAGGCTTGGTTTTCAACGTCCTTGGTTTCTTGAGGACTTTTGGAGACGGAGTCCTCTCAGATTCGGATTCAGTTACAATCAGTCTGCGCTTGATTGTCTTCTTCTTTTGAACTGATTTGGGAGGTTTTTGAATTCCAATTTCCTTTTTGACTTTCACGAATTGTGCAGAGGACATTTCCAACTTTTGTTTGGGAGGTTGGACATTTTTGGCATTGAATATCTTCAGTTTAGATGATCTCTCTGAGTCATCAGCCACTAGTCCCTTGACTTTCATCAAATAGCTCAACTGTACGGCAAAACCTTTGGATTGCTTGGTCGACTGAAACATATTTCTCAAGGTGTTGAAGATGATGTTCTTCCAGTTCACCTTTCGACCAGCCATAATAGCAGTCATGGCTTGAAACTTTTCCAAAGTCAGAGCAGCAAAGGATCCAGCCTTTGCCAAAAGCCCTTTTGCTACTATATCTGCCAGCAGTTGTACTTCTGGCTTCAGCTCCTTCTTTGGATCGGAAACCTTGATTTTCCGACCATCAGCAGATTGTAAGGTTTGCATTTCTTCAATATCTGACCCCCTGACTTCCGAAAGATTAACCAACCCATCAGCAGGTAGTTGGAAAAGATTGCAGAAAAACTCCTCCTCAATGATCAGCAACTGGCCATTTACAGTACATGCTATGCTTCCGTCTTGTGTAACATAGCCATTTTAGTAGATATCCCGAATTTCTTTGGGATAGATTTCTTGGGAAGATAGTCCCAAAAATGATTTTAATCCAGTTGCTTCCAGTTTCAGAAAGACATTCGTGACTCCTTCGTCTTTCACAGTTAGGGGTGTCAATCGGGTGGGTTGGGTCGGGTGTCGGGTCAACCCGCGAAATTTTTTTATTTTTTTTTCAACCCGAAATCAACCCGAACTCGAAGCAACCCGAAAACCTCCAACCCGAACACGAACCCGTATAACCCGACTCAACCCGTCTAACCCGCCTAACCCGAATTTTATTTATTTATTTTAAATTTTTTTAAAAAAATTTATGAAAAAAATTCAAAAAAATAATAATATTTTAATTTAAACACATAATAACAAAATTTTCGATTTAAATTTGAAAGTTTAATCGTAGAAAATTAAAAGTATATTTACTAAATCAAATAAAAAATTGTTAAAAAAATAAAAATATGCAAAATAAATATTAAATAATTAAAAATTTATCATATAAATATACAATAAATTTTGTTCAAACATACAATATATAAAAATATATGTAATATTTTCAAAAAAAAAAGTTCGCGAGTCAACCCCTGACCCAACCCGAAACCCGCCTAATATGGCACTAACCCGAATCCACCCAACCCGAACCCGAAAAACCCCAACCCGAACCTGATTTTTTTCGTGTTGGGTCGTGTCGGATTGATGGATCTTGTCGCATTTTGACATTCCTATTCACAGTGAAGATAGAGTCAAAATCAATAGCCATAGCGTTCAATATGTGAGCAGGAATCTGGTTGGCCATTTGAATAGCTTGAAGTTATGCGAAAAAATTTGCTGAGAATAAGAATTTGCTCTGAATGCTTGAATGTGCGCGTAAGAAGAAGAACTGAAATGGAGCGGGGTAAAGTACTTATGTACGTGATTATTCGATTTATTGGACACATGTTAGTCCATGAAAATTTGAAATAAAAACGTGTGTTCGTGTGGTAAAAACGTGTGTAATAAATACATGGATTATGTGAGTCCACGTAACAAGTTACTATTGAGCATTTAATGCGAAAACTGATAGTCACATCATTGATTTGGAATGCGAAACGATTAATCAGTTAACTTATATGAGAAGATTAGCTAAATTATCAGCTGATCGATCAGTTGTGAAACTAAAGTGTTTCAGATGACAATTCACTAACTACTGTCTTCTCAGTTAACCTTTTAAAATCAATATTCCCCCTAAATAAATGCGTATTTAAATTAAAGCGTCGAAATAAAATAATTCTTATTTATCGTGGACTGAAATGTTTGTGTCCCTTCAGTTTCTTTGACCCTGGGCTATAAATAAGAGTAGCTCTGTTAGTTTTAAGCATTTTAGCAAATAAAAGAATGGCAGATGCGAGTCGCTCGAAGACTCCTGATATGGCTGAAGCTTTCATGGAAGCGGCGCTGGAGTCAAGAAAGACTTCTATGGAGGATGAAGTCTTCCACAAAATTCTCCGATACTGGGAAGAGCTTCAAGGACTTCAGTTTCTTTATGAGTGTGGAGAAGCTAACATCCCCACACTGGAGGCGAAAATGGAGAAATATCGGCAGCTCTTGCACGTTTCTGATGAGGTGAACATCTTCACAAATGAAGGTGTCTACATACTAATGCTCTAGAAGGAAAGGAAAATCCTAGAACAAATATCTGACTCAGATAGCTTCCTCAATACTTCCACTGGAGTTTTAACTCGTTGGTTGACTAAGTGGAGGTCTGCTGTTGAGGAAGAATATTTCACTGTACTTCGCGCATATGCCTTTCAATGAAATGAAATATTTATCTAGTTCATTGTTGTCTTTTATCTTTCTGCAAAATTTAGTTTCATCAGTTGATAAGTAATGCACGAATTTAACATAACAGCTGAAAAATGATTAGTTGAGATCAGTTGAAACTCAATGACTGATAAAATAAGCTGACAAATAACAAGCTGACAGGCTAACATCAGTTAAGAGTTAAGAATAGATAAATGACACAAATTAATAAACAACTGATATATTAACAATAAGACTGATTAGGATAAATCAATTAAACCAAGTATATTGCGAAAGTGAAAAAACTTAGTCTCGGACAATGGCTTGGTGAAGATGTCAACAGCCTGTTGTTCAGTTGGGACATATTCCAGTCTGATGTCTTTCTTCAAGGCATGATCTCTGATGAAGTGATGCCTGACATCTATGTGCTTGGTCCTTGAGTGAAGAACTGGGTTATAAGTGATGGCAATCGTGCTTGTATTGTCACAAAATATAGGAGATTCTTTAGCATCAACTCCATAATCTTTCAGTTATTGCTGAATCCAGAGCAGTTGGGCACAGCAGCTTCCAGCGACAAGATATTCTGCTTCAGTCGTGGAAGTAGCTATGGATGTTTGCTTCTTGCTGAACTATGAGATCAGTCTGTCTCCTAGAAACTAACAAGATCCACTGATGCTTTTTCGATCTATCTTACATCCTGCATAATCTGCATCTGAATATCCAACTAAATTGAAAGTAGAGTTTTTAGTATACCATAATCCCACATTTTGTGTGCCTTTGAGATATTTTAAAATTCTTTTGGCAGCTGAGAAATGCGATTGCTTAGGATTTGCTTGAAATCGAGCACACATGCAAACAGCAAATACAATATCAGGACGACTAGTAGTTAGGTACAATAATGAACCTATTAAACCTCTGTATAATGTCGCCTCAACTGATATTCTCCCTTGATCATTGTCCAGTTTGACTGATGAACTCATGGGAGTGCTTGCTGCTGAACATGATTCCATGCCAAATTTCTTGAGCAACTCCTTCGTGTATTTTGTCTGACTGATAAAAATACCAGTTTTCAATTGCTTCACTTGCAGTCCAAGGAAAAATATCAGTTCACCCATCATGCTCATTTCAAATTTGTCCTGCATCAACTTAGCAAATTTCTCGCATAACTTGGGGTTAGTTGACCCAAATATAATATGATCAACATAAATTTGAACGAGAAAAATATGATCATTCTTAGAAAATTTGAACAAGGTCTTATCAACTGATCCAACAGAAAAATAGTGATCAGTTAGAAATTTTGAAAGAGTTTCATACCAAGCTCTTGGGGCTTGTTTAAGACCATATAGTGCTTTGTAAAAATGGTAGACATGATCAAGAAAATGATTATTGACAAAACCTGGAGGTTTTTCCACGTAGACTTCTTCTTGCAGCTGACCATTCAGGAATGCACTCTTTACATCCATCTGGTAGACTTTGAAATTCTTGAATGATGCATAGGCAAGGAATATTCTGATAGCTTCCAGTCTTGCAACTGGTGCATACGTTTCATCATAGTCAATTCCTTCTTCCTGCCTATATCTTTGTGCTACCATTCTCGCCTTGTTGCGCACAACTGAACCATCTTCGTTCAGTTTGTTCCTGTACACCCATTTTGTACCTATAACAGTTTTCGAAAGTGGTCTTGGAACTAGATTCCAGACATTGTTATCGGTAAACTGATTCAGCTCCTCTTTCATTGCATTTATCCAGTTTGGATCAGTAAGAGCTTCATCAGTTTTCTTCGGTTCCAATGGCGATACGAAAGCTGAATGAATAAATAAATTGAGCATCTGATTTCTTGTTCTTACCGGCTCAGATGGATTACCTATCACCAATTCCAGAGGATATGATTTCTTCCATCTGAGTTCAGCGTTTGTTGTATCCAAGTTTGCAGGTGTTTCTGTTGGCAACTGAATGTTTTCAGTTTCAGTTGGAACTGTATCAGTTTGTAACTGAATGTTTTCTGTTTGCTCCACCAATTGATTGTTAAGAACAAGTTCCTGTTATACTGATTGATCTAGTATTTCAGGTTCAGGTGTTTGGAGGTTGTTTTGATTGATATGATTATCCTCTTTTTCATCGTCCTCCAAACTGATCTCTGTAAATCTATCAACTAGCTCAATTGGATCAGTTGGCTTATCAGTTATTACGTTTTCTTCAAAGAAAACATGGATAGATTCTTCAACATTTAAAGAACTTTTATTAAAAACTCTATAAGCTTTGCTAACTGAAGAATATCCAAGAAATATTCCCTCTGCAGATTTGGCATCAAAGGTTTTTAAATGATTTTTACCATTGTCAAGAATAAAACATATGCAGCCGAATATCTTGAAATAAGAAACCACACTTTTTCTTCCATGCCAGATCTCATAAGGTGTTTTCATGTGATTCTTATTAAGCATCGATTTGTTCTGAGTATAACACGCAGTGTTTACTAATTCAGCCCAAAATCTTTGAGAAATACCAGAATCAGCAAGCATTGGTCTAGCAGCTTCTTTTAGTGTCCGATTTCTTTTCTCAGCTACACCATTTTGCTGAGGTGTTCTAGCTACAGAAAGCTCATGCTTGATTCCAGTATTTTCTAAAAAATTTGAAAGATTTTGATTGACGAACTCAGTCCCTCTGTCAGACCTTATTCGATCAATCCCAACTGATTTTTCATTAAATAGTCTTTTGAAAAGCTTTATCAGTTGTGCAGCAGTTTGGTCCTTGGATTTGAGAAAAATAACCCAAGTAAATCTTGAAAAATCATCCACAACCACTAAGGTGTATTTCATTCGCCCTAAACTCATGACTGGTATTGGACCAAAAAGATCCATATGTAACAGCTCTAAGCATCGGGAAGATGATTTACAACCTCTATTTTTAAATGTAGATCTTACTTTTTTTCCAAACTGACATGCTGAAAAAATTTTATCTTTTGAAAAATCTGTTTTCGGCAGACCATTTACAAGATCGTGTTTGCTCAGATAGGCAATAGATTTAAAGTTTAAGTGGTTTAACCTCTTATGCCACAACCAGTTTTTAGAAGATTTTGAAGCAATAAAACATACTGGTGCATAAGGTTGTTCAGTCCAACTTACTTTGTAAGTATTTCCACAACGATTTCCAGTTAAGATGACTTCACCAGTTGAGTCTTTAATTGAACAAGTGTGTTTATCAAACTGAACTGAGAAATTATTGTCGCATAACTGACTGATGCTTATTAGGTTATACTTCAAGTTCTCAACTATCAAAACAACTTTAATTGTAAAGTTACCATGGATAAGCTTACCCTTACCCACAGTTTTACCTTTAGAGTTACCTCCGAAACTGATGTTTGGTCCAGTATATTTGATTAGTTGGGATAGCAAACTTGCATCCCCTGTCATGTGTCGTGAGCAGCCACTATCCAAGTACCAGATTGATTTCTTGCTTGTACCTATTACCTGCAATTACACAAGATATAATTTTTGGTACCCCTTTCTATTTGGGTCCTAAACTGATTAGTCCTTTAGGAACCCAGACTTGGATTAGTCTTACTAACTGTCCAGTTGTTGTATTCCAGATGGTCTTTCTCGATTTGTGTGTGTTTTGTGTGTAGTGTGCAGATGAGACAACATGTGATTTAGCTTTGTTCAACTGATTGTTCAGCCGATATCTTTTCTGAACTGGCTTGCTGTTATAGTAATTGGAGTAGCCATTTGAATAATTTTTGTTGAATCTTTTTGACGACTGACTGCGTGAGTCAGTTAAAACTTTTGGGATATAACCAATACCATATCTTATAGCCTTGTTCGTGCATTCACTAGGCTGTTCAACAAGTTTATTTGGCTCAGTTTGTTCTTGTACCACAACTGATTTGACAAAGTGAATGTATTTCCCTTTATTCATATTTAGTTTTGGTCGAGTATCATTTGGAGACATTTCATCTTGGTTGCTAAACCCTAAACCAGTTTTATCAGTGACTGATTTCTGTGAGTTCTGCATTTCAGTTAATGCAATAGATGATTTGTTCAAAGCCTGAATAAGCTCAGTTTGCTTTGAATTTTCAAGCATCAACTTTTGAATCATTGATTGATTCATGCTTCTTTCAGCATTGAGCTCAGCAATCTCCCTTTTCAGACTCAACATATCAACTGATTCATCAGTTTTAGTTTTATTGTCTATGGGATCATTTTGCTTTGCTCTGGCCTTTTCAAAAGATAAGACAAGCTTGTGGTACTCATTAACCATGTCATGAAGATTTGAAATAAGTTCATCTCTAGTGAAATCAGTTGAGCTGAAGTCAAATACCCATTGACTGCTTGAGTCCACTTCTGTATCACCAGCCATTAGACACTTCATTTCCTCTTCACCATCACTGGAACTGCATGAGTTTTCTGGCTCTGACTCCTCGCTGTCAGTTTCTGCCCATTTAGATTTACTTTCTTCAGCTAAGAGTACCTCATGTTTCTTCCTGAAAGTCTTTTTGTCATCTTTGGTTCTTCTTCTGTGCTCATAGGACTTCTTTTCTTTTTCAGTTGATCCTCGACTTTTCTTCTTTGGCTTAGGGAAGTCTGCTATGAAATGACCAGATTTGCCACAGTTGTAGCAAGAATAAGATTCTTCTTTGGGCTGATTTCTCTGGTATTGCCTCTAGAAGTTTCCTTGAATCTTCCTCATAAACCTTCCAAATTTCTTGACAAACAATGACATTGCATCATTGCTCAGTTGATCAGCAGACTTCTCGACTGAACCAGTTGGTTCTGTTCTGACAGCAGCTAATGAAGTTGTGACTAATGGAGTAGAAGGTTCTCCTTCTCTCGTTTGCAGCTCAAACTCATAGGTCTTCAGATAAGCGAATAGGTCATGAAGCTCAACCTTGTTTAGATCTTTGGATTCCCTCATTGCCACGGTCTTAACGTCCCATTCCTTGGGAAGACCTCTGATCACTTTTAATGCAACTTTTTTGTTGGTATACACTTTTCCAAGTGCATTTAGCTCATTGATGATACAACTGACTCTTTCATCATACTCATGCATTGATTCTCCAAATCTCATCTTGATATTGTCAAACTTCTGAACAACAACAGAAAGTTTATTCTCTTTAGTTTTTTCATTTCCTTCACACAGCTGGATCAGTTTTTCCCAAATTTCCTTAGCTGTCTTACACATCTTGATTTTGCTGAATGTTACTTTATCCAGTGTTTTGTACAGTATATCCTTTGCCACATTGTCCAAATTAGCTTTTCTTTTGTCTTTTGTCGTCTATTCATCTTGGGGCTTTTCTATGCGATGAGGTGCCCCTTCAGTAATAGCGACTGTTGTATTGGCTTTCAGAATTTTCATTGGTCCGTCAGTGATGACGTACCACATATCATCATCTTGTGCAGCTAAGTGAGCCTGCATTCTTATTTTCCAGTCATCAAAATCCTCTCTGGAAAACATTGGGATCTTATTGAAGGAAGACATGATGAACAGTTTGAGTAGAAATATTCTGAGACGAGATACAATTGCTATGATAAAACTTGAAAGGATCGGTTAGAAAGTAATAAGTGTTTAGAAAGAGGGAGGGTTGAATAAACACTCACGGATTATATGTTATTTTCAAAAATTGAGTTCAGTTTAGTGACAAACTGACACTCGGTATCTCTTCAGTCGATAACAATTGGTTTAACTGAAAAAACAGTTGCGGAAGTAAACTAACTGAGAGATAGAATAACTGAAGAAAAATGATAACTGAAATAAAATGCACACGGTTTGTTTCTGGATGTTCGGAGAAATAGAATAACTCCTACGTCACCCCTTCTATCACAAAGATAGGATTTTCACTAAAAGACTTTGATCGAATACAATAGTTGTACTGACCCACTTCAGTTTGGACTTATCACTGCCAATACTAAAACTCTTATTTACAAAAAAAACTTCTACAGTTTGTGACTGATCTTAACACAACGTAAAGAATCTAGCAAAGATTACAACGTGCTAATAAGCTCGAGAATGTAGCCTTGAATAGTACTCTGATAAAACTAATAAGTGTGAGCTTTTGATTTGCGTAGTGATTTTAGCAGCCTAACAACTTGAATAGAATAGTTGCGTTGAAATTGTTTCGTTGCGTTTTTTCTCGGCTGCTTTCTTCATCTATTTATAAGCTTCTCTCTTCAACGGTAACTTTAAGCAATTTTGAACTTTATATCTGTTGAATGCCACGTCGAAATTCCTCTGACACCCGTACACTGTGATCTCTGAAATGCGGCATTCCACTAAGTAACGGTCTGCAGTGTACTACTGTCGGTTGTTGATAACTGATGACGTGTTCAGCTGAAAAATCAGCTGCTAGGCGATAGCTGGTAGGGAATACAACTACTGATAGTTAGCCACGCATTCAGTTGCTGGATTCAGTCACGCAGTTCAGTTTCCTCGTGTTCAGTTATTTGCATAAGCAGTTGGCTCGCAATTTGTCAAACGCCGAAACTTAATTTCCAACATTTTCTCCTTTTTAGGTGTTTGACAAAACTAAGCAAATAATAACTGATCAATTGAACTCTTTGTAGATAAAATAATCTTCGATCTTTATAAAATTCTCTCAGTGTACAGGTTTGTACAAAGAATGAAAGAATAAAATAATCTTCAAGAAAACAAATCCATCAACTGATAAAAATTCTTCTGTGACACTTCTTCTGGGTGGGTTATAGTGTGGGTTAGCTTATGTCTTTTCCCCCTTCTTGTCAAACGCCTCCATTCTGACAGCTAATCCCCGAACATCAAATGATAAAAGCTTAACAGAGGTGGCGACGTCTGAGACTGCATTATGCATAATAGTTTGCAGCAAGTCTATTTTTCTGGAAACAGATGTCTCCACGAATTCAACTCTCTTGCCGATAGCATCTTGAGTCAGGGAAAGATTTTCAGCATTACCTCTATTATTTTTGATTTCGTTCACTGCAAAGGAGAGAGTGGTCACAGCAGCGTGAATTTTTTGTAGTATCTCAGAATTGAATTTATTTGAGGAGTCTAGCTTTCAATGTATGAGCAAGCTGAATAGATTGGATATCTGAAATCGCCATCATCATCTTTGACAGGTCGTGCTGGATGGTTTGAAATCACCATTATCTCTTATAATGACAATGATAGAACATTTTACTGGTAGATTCACTGATAATGGTGAACAAATTCGTACTTTATTAAGTAATTTAAAATGTAAAACTCTTACTGATTTTAGATGGTATAAAGTGTTAGGATCGGTTGGGTGAGTGAAAGTGTTTAGAAAGGGGGGGGGGGAGGGGGTTGAATAAGCACTTTACTATTTTTGATTCTTTTTGAAATAATGAATCAGTTTAGTGATAAACTGAATTCACGAATCTTAAAGTCAATCTCAATCAATTAACTGAATAGTGCGAAAATAAACTAAATGACAGATTGAATACTTAAAGAATGAAAGACACAAGGATTTGTGGATCTTCGGAGACTTCAAATGCTCCTACGTCACCCCTTCTATCTCAAGGATAAGATATTTACTAAAAGACTTTGATTAATTACAGCAACTGTAATAACCCACTTCAGTTTGGACATAACACTTCCAAACTGAAAGTCTTAGTATCAATAAAATATTATCAGTACGCAATTGGTGTGTTTTTCTAAGCACAACTGATATATAATAGATCGAATGTAATAACAATGAATGATTATGCTAGTGCTCAAAGTATAGCCTTAATGATATGAATAAATCTGATAAGCGTGAGCTTTTTGTAAGTGAGAGTAGTTTGAAAGTTTTTCTCAAGAATGAATGTGCAAGCTGAAAGTCTCCTTTTCAGCTGATCTTCTCGGCTATTTATTGGCTTTTCTTCCCAACGGTAATATTGAATCCGTTCAAATGATTATATCCGTTGATTTGTCCTTAGTAGACATGTCATCATTCTTCCGACAATCTTACACTGTGTCATTATGATATGCGGCATTCCCACTACAAGTTGCAGTATGCTCTTGTACAAATTTTTTCTTGATAGATACGTTCCTTAACTGATGACGTGTCAAGCTGATTTATCAGTTTACTTTCATAGCCGATTGATGAACTGATTGTGTAATTGATCAGTCTTAATTGATCGTCCAGTTTACTACACAGTTTCAATTAGCTTCTTATCAGTTCATTTGCCTTCAATTTTTAGCCCATTAATAATCAGTTTGGACAACTTCAGTTACGTATGTTTAGTTACGTTGCGTTCAGTTAAGTTCATCAGTTCGGGCAATCTTTAAACACTTAATTTGTCAAACTCCGAAATTCTGATTCCAACAATTTCTCCTTTTTGGTGTTTGACAAAACTTAGAATTTAAGAACTGATAAGAACTAAACTCTGTAGATAAAATAATCTTTCACTGTACAGATTCGTACAAAGAATGAAAGAATAATCTTCTATCTTCTAACTGATACTCTGCCAAATCAAATAATAACTGAATAGAGATTGTATTCTAACTGATCTTTATTTCTTGACTCTTTTATCAGCCGGTTGTTGATCAATTGGTTGACTTGACCTCTTCTTGGATAGCTGCTGCTGCTCTTGCTGTAGCTGCTGCTGCTCTTGATGCTGCTCCTCTTCCCCATTTTTGTCAATACCATCAACTTTATCAGATAGAGTATGGAATTCCGAAGCGACTTGAGATATTGCATGTAGCATTTGTTCCTGTATCAAATCCATTTCTTTGTCATTGTAGTTTGGATGAAATCCATTCGATTGATCAGCATGTCCTGAGTTTGAAAAAGTGCTGGAACTATCACTCGGTCCTTCTTTAACTGATCTATTTGGAGAAATAAGGAAGTGATATCCCTAGTAATCTGCTGGAGGCTCTTCATGGTATTCTCCTTGTGGCGCACCAAACCTCACCACGTTATCATACAACATGTGACGTCATATGCATAAAAATTTTCTTTTCAACAACGTAATAATATAAAGCATATACGACAACATAGTGCACTCACCACACTATCTACGTCAGTGTAGTAGAAACAGTATAATAAATACACACATACAACTCAAATAAGACAATAAGTTATACTGTCTCTATCTACTATTATCTAAAGGACTGTTTGCTAGACAAACCTAGTCCTTCAACATTATCCTATCTCACGGCATAATCCTGTAACCTGTCCAACAGAAACAGCCCCCAAAGGGTGAGCATACACAACAATCATCATCGCAATATATAAAAGTTATATTAACAGCATAAGATATAACTGAAATGATAATAGAAATACTTCTTTTTGCTGTTTCTGGACAATCAGCCATCAAAAACCTCAACAACATCACACTGCAACAATAACATCGACGATATGTCGCACCCCAACTCCAACGACAGCAATATCATCGAACGAACAACAACATCAAAGATACGTCGCACCCCAACTCCGACGACAGCAATATCGTTGAACGAACCACAACATCAACGATACGTCGCACCCCAACTCCGACGACAGCAATATCGTTGAACGAAACATCAACGTGACGTCTTCCAACAACGACAGCCAACAACATCAACAATAAGAAACAACAACATATATAATATTAAATTACCCAATTTCAGTGATTTATCATCGTTCAACGCAATAGTATTCATCAATACTAAACAATAACAACATATGCTCGTACGTCAACACGTACCCGATAATCGAGTATATATAAAATCAGGCTATTTATTTGATCCAGATGCTTTTGATGTATCTAAATAATTCAACAACAATTATCAGATCATTGTCACCGTATCAACACAGACATAACAGCCTCAATATATAACATCAAATAGCCCAACAACAATTAATTCAACAAAATATAAAACTCGATTATAAATTCTTATCGTTCAACCATTAATAGTATTTAAGTCACAATACTAACATCAAATACACCCTAATAAATTAACTTTAATTAATAGGCTATTTGACAACATCCGTTAAATTACGAAAACTTTATATCAACATGTAGCCAATACTTCATGGACTCCGCATATATAATCAGAATTAATAACAACTGACAAACAACTCTCCAGTTTCAATTCAACGATTAAAATCCCTAATTATAATAAATTAGAAATAATTCAAAATAACATCACTGTAATCTTCTCTACTTCGTTAACATCATACAATCTTCAACAATTTTCAGTTTCAGTATTATTTAACAATTTATCGGATTTATTCCAGAAATCGACGAATTTCAAACATCACCAAAACTATAAAATTTATACCTCAAATCGAAGACCTCATGTCAACGATCCCAGAACTGAAGTCAGTTCGTCGATTGGATAAACCGATAAGTCCTACGATCGAAAAGAAAATCTCAAAATATTGTTTCCTCTCTCTGTCTCACCTCTCCTTCAAACACTGTCTCTTGCGGTGGAATTGAATTTCAATTCAATCCACCGCCTCAATTTTCTTTCTTTTTTTTTTAAAAATATTATATTATATTATATTAATAATATAATATAATATTTAACATTTGAACATATATCTTTTTGGACAAAGCAAATGATCAAAATTTTCAAAACTCAAAACATGAAACTTCTGTATCTTGGAGTTTTCTACGTTATATCCAAATCTCAAATCATTTGGACTTCATATAACCAAGATATGTCATATTTCATTCTTTAAAAATCATTAATTATTTAATAATATCACATTACTAAATCAATAAATTGTAATACTTACTTCAGGCATTACATTTCTACCCCCTTAAATCAATTTCGACCCCGAAATTAATCAACAACAGTAATAACATGTATAAATAAAAGATACGTCATACCGTCAGAATAAGTAGGGGTAGAGCTCCCTCATATGCCGCTTTGTCTCCCAAGTGGCCTCTTCGACACCTCTATGCTCTCACTGAACCTTCACCATCGGTATAAGCTTACTACGAAGCTTCTGTTTAGAACGATCCAAAATACAAACTGCTCTCTCAACATAAAACACGTCAGGATCTAACTTGTGGGGACCCGGACGCTAATTCATTTCTTAATCATTCTTTGGGATTAAATGGATCAATCAGATACGTTGGGTCATAACAATTTTTTTTATTAATTTACGCATCATATAAACAAGTGTACGAATCTATACAACAAGTCATGTTCCATTTTATTTAAATACATGATCAGGTGCAATGTCTACAACCTAATCATGATACAATCATCTCAAACTAGGGTTCAACACTACATATCAAGTATTGAAGGCCAAATCTACATCGAAGTCCGGAATCACCACTCTATCTCGATCTCTCATCCACTTCTTGACCCTGATCCAGTCCCACCTGTTGTCATGCACGTATACAAACACAACAATATCCGGATAACTCTGGTGAGAATATAATTCCCAGTATAAACAATGCATACATGCATTTCATATAAACATATACAAACGCATATAACAGTTATCACTAACATGTATCAAATCTGAAAACATGGAACGATATAAAACTGTAAATCCAACTCTTAAACTCTTAATCTCTGACTCGACTCTTATCTAGTCTAGGGATCCCAGTTCCCGGACGTTGGCACATTATATCGAATTTCTGCAATAAGAGTCGATCTACTCGTAAGCACATCGATATAACCAAACATCTAGTGTCTTGGCACCTCTGCCAAAGACTTGGCACCTCTTCCAAAGACTCGTTCTCGATGTTTCTCTTCTATTCTCTGCTTTTCTATATATCAATAGAAATAGCATTCACATTCAAGTAATACAAAGGTATAAAAACAATAACAAGCAAGTATATGGTTTTGGGAAACTCAAGTCAAATCTAACTCGAGTCGTATTTCCCGATTTAACATTGATTTATACCTTTCTTTTCGTAGTCCTTAGTTGAATCAAGTATCAATCTGACTTTGTTCTGTCTTCGAAGCCTTCAATCCCAAGTCTAGAATAACATGTTCGAGAAGTACTATATCAAAATACAACTCAAAGCAACACATCTCAATCAATGTATGTTTCGATGACATAACAGCGCAATCTCAAGATACAGGTAATGCCAACAACAAGATACCAATCTCCACAACTCATAATAATCAACAAACACAATTCCCATGCTCAAAATCTGCATAATCTCAATCAAATATAATCTGAAAATCATAACAATTACATACGGTGTCCGTTCTTCGATCCGATTTCGATTATATGATGTCTAATATCTCAGAAATACATAATATAGATCAATCATGATCCCCCCCAACAATATATTTTCGAATCATACCAAAACATAAGAAAACTTACGTCTTTTTGAAGCTCTTGACAGGAGGAGCATGAAAATATATTCGGATCGAAATTCGGACGGTCGGATCTTGTAAAATCACAATTCTAAAAGCTAAAGAAATTGGAGGAGTTAGCTATGGAGGCCTTCAGTTTTCCTTCTGAAAATGCTGAATGAAATGAAAGAATATATATTTACATGCATGGAAAAGCCAAGTGGCTTAATCTTCAAGCTGCACGTCTCGCGCATATGCGCGTCCAGCACCGGCGCATATGCGCGAGACATTCTGTCTTGGCGCCTTGAAATCCCGCCGCTCACGCATATGCGTACCCTCACTCCACACATGTGCGCGAGAAGCTCTGTCTCGGCCTTTCTGAATGTCACCATCTCGCGCATATGCGGGCCTCACACCGCGCATGTGCGCCAAAAGTTCTGTCTCGGAACTTTGGCTGCTGCCCTGCTCGCGCATATGCGCGCCTCTTCTCGCGCATATGCGCGAGACCTTCGTCTCGGCATTTTGGCCCCTCGCGCATATGCGCGCCTTTCTCCGATCATGTGCGCGACATCTGCTGGTCTCCATTCTAGCCCTTTGCTATCCTATATCTTCTTCAACGCTTGTCTAGCCATAATCACATCAATTCATTAATTCTTTAATTTCAGAATACCACGATAAATAAATCTCGAGCATTACAATTCTCCTCCTCTAAAATCTTATTTTGTCCTCGAAATCGCATGCAATCAAATAATATAAGAGAAGAAGATATAACAGAAGCTAAATAGAAAACTCACATCAATGAAATAGTTCTAGAAATTTTTGTCTCATATCTGATTCAGTCTCCCAAGTTGCTTCTTCAATGCCATGACGACTCCACTGAACTTTCACAAGTGGAATAGTTTTCGTTCTGAGTTGCTTTTCTTTACGATCAAGAATCTGAATCGGCTTTTCAAAATAACTTAGAGTTTCATCAAGCTCGGCCTCATCTGGCTGAAAAATATGAGAAGCATGAGGAAGATATTTCCGCAATAAAGATACATGAAAAACATAATGTATTCTAGTTAGAGATGGAGGTAAAGCGAGTCGATAAGCACGATCACCGATCTTCTCAAAAATCTTATACGGACCGATATATCGTGGAGATAACTTTCCTTGCTTTCCAAATCTGACAACGCCTTTGAAAGGAGAAATCTTCAAAAATACTCTGTCCCCTTCCTCAAATTCTAACGGTCGACGTCGAATATTCGCATATTTGGCTTGTCTATCCTGAGCTGTCTTCATTCTCTGCTGAATCAGCTTAACTTTCTCACTCATATCTCTGATCATATCAGGTCCAATCTCAGGTACCTCAGAAATATCATCCCACTAAAGAGGGGATCTGCATTTCTTGCCATACAACGCTTCAAACGGAGCCATCTCTATACTCGTCTGATAGCTATTGTTGTAGGAGAGTGGCAAAAAATCTTGCCAACTAGTGCCAAAATCTAGCACTACAGCTCTAAGCATATCCTCTAATGTCTGGATAGTCCGCTCTGACTGTCCGTCTGTCTGAGGATGATATGCAGTACTCAAATGTAATCTCGTACCTAGAGCCTGTTGCGAACTGTGCCAAAAGTGTGAAGTAAATCGAGGATCACGATCTGATACAATAGATTTCGGCACACCATGCAATCTGACCACTTCTCTGACATAAATCTCTGCCATCTGGTCATGTCTGTACGTCATCTTGTACGGAATAAAACATGCTGATTTGGTCAATATGTCAATAACGACCCAAATCGCATCACAACCTCGGGAGGATCGTGGTAGCTTTGTCACAAAATCCACAGAAATGTGATCCCATTTCCATTATGGAATAGATAAGCTGTGCAACAGACCTCCTGGTTTCTTTCTCCGCGCTCACAACCGTCCGTGCTTACAAAGCACGGACGGTGCTCCACGTCCGCACCATCCGTGCTTACAAAGCACGGATTGCCGTAAAGTTGCAATATATATATTTTTTAAATTATTTTTGAAAGAAAATTAAAAAATAAATTAATTTTAAAAAAAACCCTTTTTTTCAAGCCTAAGTTGGGCTGTGTCAGAGTCAGGCCCCGCCGATTTCTACAATATGAGAAAAACAATATCCACCGTAGATCAATATCTAAAGGCCAAAATTAATCAAACAATATCCATATATATTCGTCCCAAGCATCTCTGCAAATTAGGGTTTCTCCCACGACCCAACAATTCATTTGACAAAAAATTCCTTCTCTCTCTCGGCGATTCGCAAAAAATTGAGGCGAGCTTTATCAAATGTTCGTACGACTCAAGCGAGCAAATAATCATCCTAGAATGAGCCCGTCCTTTGTTGAGATCTCATTGAGTTCTCCGAAGATCTGTCGGCGTTCTCATATCATATCGCCTTGTGTAGCAGGTTCTGCTGTTATCTCTTGGGATTGCCATGAGAAATATATTTTTTCTATCATTCTTTTGCAACTCTGGAGATCCATTATATGAATGATTGTTCGATATTTTACGTTTTTTTTTAATTTATGGGCATTGCTTGATGACCTGTGAAGAAATTTTTGAAAAATAACACCATCTTTTGGGACTGAGTGGCTCTTTGGGCCTTGATGTTTTTCTGCAATTCTGAGGTCAATTGTTGCATTATTTTTTGGTTGAAATCTTACTGACAAAGAAAGATAATTTGTAAATTAGTGCTCATTGATGGATATATGAGCACAAAATCATAAGTTATATTTAATAACTTGGTTGGGCCAATCTTGTCTTTCAAGTATCTTGTTATACAAAATATTTTAATGGAAGAAGTTGGGGTAGGGATGGCAATGTGTATCCGTCTTGATCTTCTTTTTTGGGATCGGAAAATCCTCAAACCTAAAACTGTAGAGATCAACTTTCTATCTTCACACTAACTCCGTTTCATAAATATCATGAGAACAAGATGAAGATGAATTCGTGATATTTTCAAACCAAATTCAGCAAATTGCAAATTTAGATTTAAGAACAATAATCACAACATCCATAATTTTTTTACTACATTTACCTGTAGAGCCCAAAATCAGAACACGTAAAACACATGCATTTATTTAAATCGTAAAAATATTTATTTAAGTTTAAAGGAAATTTTTATTTAGATGCATTATTTATGAAATTTTATTATTTGAGTTCTAGTTTTTCAGGCAAATACACGAGTGCGGACCGAGGATAGGAATTTTTAAGCTATGGAGTATTTTATTCTATGACAATTAGTATTTTTATTTTCCTTTAATTGTTGTGCAACTTTTGTAAATTTAGGAATATTTTATGTATCAGTTTTCAAGCCTCGAGTAGTCTAAAATTTTATTTGGACTTCACCATATAATGATTAATTAGTTTAAACCTAATCAATATATTTAAATTATCCCTAAACTACCCTAAATCAATCCCACTTGCCTCCAATTTCAAGACTTTGGCCAAGTCTTCTCCGGAAGAAAATCCACATGCCCATAAATTCTCTTCCATTTCCCCTCATTTATTTCCCTTCTCTCCTCAAGGGTTCTTGAGCTCCATTTCCATCTATTCTACCATTTGAGAATAGCAAGAAGCTCCAAATTTCTTCCTCGTGTCCGGATAGTTGAGATTTGCGAGATTTCCTACGTTTCAAGACCAAAGGCATGTATATTCTTTCGTTTTATGCATCGATCTCGTCATAGTAGATATTTTGATGTATGTTATGCGTGAAAATTTGATTGTTATGAGAAAAGTTTGAGCGATTATGCTTTGAATCGATTTCTGAAACATTTTGGATCTCAAAACATGAGTTTGCTGTCATTTTAAAAACTGCGACTTTTTGGTCTATATTCTGGAAGAACTTTCAACATATAAAACGTAGAACTTTTTGAGACTTTCGATTTGACGGTAAATTCAAAATATTTGGATAAGAAATGAGTGCGTTATGATTGTTTTGTGGGACTGCTCAAACCGCAACTTTTATGAAAATGTGTTCTTGAAGTTTTATTGTTGCAGGCTTCGTTGAGGATCGACGGGTGTTTGCTGCTACGTTTAAGCATGTTGAGTATGATGTTGAGATGGTTTTTTGGAGTGTCGGTTCACATCGATATGCACTTGTTTGCATTAGAAGTCGTAGGATGCGTTTTGGTGTCAAATGACGTGTTCACGGATTGGGTTGCGTTGCTTGTGATGCATAGTTGTTTTGGGGTATTTGTTTGAGTTTGAATAAGTGCCTTAGCATCTTAGGATGGGTCTTGAGGTAGAATTAAGTCACAAATGTAGGGAATTCCGTTTGTTCACGATTCCAGCACCTACACGGACCCGAAGCCGGACCTGTACACGGAGTCCGTGTCATTTTTTCTTCAAAATGCGAATTTCCAGCATGTACCCGGACCCCTACACGGGGTCCGTGTACCTCCCTTTTAAAAAAAATATTTTTTTTTTAAATTTTTAGTATAAAATATAGGATGTGTTTTATGGTTATGAATATAAATATAGGATTTATTTTGTGGCTCTGAATATAAAACATAGGATTATGTTTTGGGGTTCAATATCATGGTTTAGTAAGATTATTAAACGAGGTCAAGTCTCGAGTGATCTAGAATGTCATAAGCTATTTATTTATTTCGGTGGCGAGCAAGAATATCTACGTCTAAGCTATGAAAGATAAGTGTTTGAACTCATGTTAATATGTGCAGCAGTGGCCCAAAGTGAGATCTAACGAATCCCTCAACGCCAAGTAAATATGTTCGACGTGCAAAAAGAAAATACTTTTAAGTTTTTGAGGTATGCTAAATGTCTTGTGACCAAATTATGAACGGGTTTGGAAGAGGTGAACGTGGCCGAGGACCTCTCCACCCCAGTAAAGTATGACCGGTTTTAGATCAGGATTGGAAAATGGTAAAGCTTGACCAGGGACCAATCCACCCGTTAAAGCATGAACGGGGATCTCATGTATGTGGTAGTGGACTTTTCCTGCCAGCCCAGTACTGTGGTTTAGTCTGATCAGGCACATTTATGTATGGGTCACTTGCTTTGACACATATCTCTACGCAAAATGATGTTATGTATGCTCAAGTATGTATGATGCAATCACGTTTAAGAAAAATTTTATGATGATGGCACGTCTACGTTTATGCTATTACGTTCAAGTTCATGTATGTTTATGCTATTACGTTCAAGTTTCAAGTATGTACGCTCTATTCTAAAGATGCATGTGGTTTTATTACGTATTACTTGTTATTACCAATTTATACATGTTGAGTCTTTAGACTCACTAGACTTGATCGATGCAGGTGAGGATGACGTTGAGGAGACGAGGGGTGGGGACCAATGAGCCGGTTTGGACTGAGCAGAGGCTAAACCCGAGCACCGCCCATGTTTTTAAGACATTATGCAATGTTTCAAATATTCTGATTTCATGTTATTGTGTACGATATTTAAATAAGTGTTTTTAAGTGTTTTTAGAAAACGTTATTTGTGATATTTTCGTTGCAAATATTTTAAATGATCAGTTTATTTTTATCGCAATTTGAAGGTTTCTATTTAATTAAGAAAATTTTTATTTTTCCGCAAATTTTAAAGTAGTTAAAATTACGGTACGTGACATTACCAATCACCGATGTCTGTCAATTAGTAAATCGAATATTTAGATATAAGAATACAAACTGCTCGTCATTCATAATGTGGTGCTGTTGAAAATATTTACGGTAATAACAACCTTCTGTTATTATGTGAAATCGAGCTTTTGCAACTCGGAAATTAAAGAACATTAATAAAATATTTAAGATATGAACTACTGATAAGATTTTGCAATCAAATCAAACAATTGTTAAAAGTATTTTCATAAAATAGGACATTGAATCTTAAAGATTCTTATATGTTTAATTATAATATCTTTTTATATGAAAGTTATCACATAACGTTATTAAACTAATGAAATTTTTATTTCTAACCTATTATTCATTATTTATTAAATATACTTGGTATAACTGAAAATAGTATAACCGTAACTTTATTATTACTAATGACTAGTATTTAACCCGTGCGATGCACGGGATGATATTATTAAAAATTCGTGAAAATTGAATACATATTTAAATTGAAAAAAATAATACAATTATAAAAAATAAAATTAAAAATTATTTTTTCGCTAATTTTAAAAAATTTTCTTAAATACAACGGCATGTCGATTAATTTTTTTGGCTAATAATCACTGCCATATATCAAAATTTTAGACTGTGTTAGCATAAGGTAATGACATGATGCTTATCGTGTTTAGTGTATTGATGTCGACCACCAACATTAATACATATTTAATTCTTTAATTTTCGAGAAGCTATATATTATTATTTTTTAACATGTTATAAAAAATTATTTTTAAATCACATTCAATAAAATTAATGAGAAATACTTTTTTAAAAATTCAGTAATTTCGTCTAAATCAACATTCACAAACAATTTTGTGACATGACACGTGTTTGACACGTTTGAATGATAACAATAACTGTTTCATCAATTCTTTATCCAAATGAGTTGTGATTTTATCTACAAAATCTCTTCATAATATACACAACAGCCTATTATTCTGAAAGAAAAATGAAACATGTGATCATAAGTAAATTATGTATAAATCAGAAAAGTTATTTTATTAACATTTACTATGTGTATTCCAAAACAATGTCAATATATTTTATTAGGTGTATTTTAATAAGATATATGCGTACTTTCTTTAGAATTGGTTTAATCATTTTCATTACGGGACATTTTATACTATCATGTATCCGTGAACTTTGTAATATAGAAGAAAATTATTACATTAGTAATACGTAATAATTAAAATTTTGTACAAATAGAATAATAATATTTTTTTACTTTTCGATCATGAAAGACAGATTTCAAACTTAATGTTTCGTTGTTCTCGTTGTTTCCATATGTAGGTAGTTCATAACAACGAACAAATCTAAATTTGAACGAACATTACATCTTGAAAGGATTCAACTCATATATGGTGCTGAAAAGAGGAGTCATTTCAGAATTCAATTTTGGAATAGATAAATTTAGTAAGATAAATAGAATAAATGGCTTCTAATATAATATGCAATATTGCAATATTATTTATAAGTTAAAATTCAAATAAGATATCTCAAGGGACAAAAGTTATACATTAGATGTTTTTGATAGAATTATACCATACATTAACTATTTCAAATTATGGAAATCGCGAATTGCATGCATTGAGTGTCAAAACAATTCTGATTATTGAGGGTAATATACATGTTTATTGAGATTAATTTAATGTCTATTTGAAACTCTTTTGAATCTATCTCTTTTAATTTTCTTGTGCTCTCTTATTCAAGATATACAATATACATATAGTTTTGGAAAAAAAAAATACAATTCATTAATTCTTTCAAATTAAGGTAATTTCAAAATAATATGCAATTGAGATAAAAAAAAATTTATGATTATTAAATAGTAATTTAATGTCCATTGGAAAACCTTGTTGTAGTGATAACTTTTAACACTGAACCATTTTTATTTTTAGAAAAATTAAATAAACTAATTAAATATTGTATTTCTTTTTTAGTAAGTAATTTGGGCAGAAAATTATTTAAAATAGCAACATGATTTTTGAATGATTTAGCTCATTAGGCATTCTGAACATTGCAATCATTTGTATTTTAAATTTATTTATACAGTTTTTAATTAAATTGATTGATATAATTAATGCAAAATTTTTAATATATTTTACGTTTTCAATAGAGTTTAGTTTCAATTTGAGTAAAAAATAAAAAAACATATAATACATAAATTACATTTGAATTAATATAAAAATTAATTAAATTCAAAGCTGAATTGATATAAGCAATGCAAATAATAATTGAAGTGATCATTTATTGCAATATACATATTTCAATATTCATGATATATCTTTCTTTTTTTAGAAATGACATTTTGACGGAAAATTACTATTTTTGGCAAAAACTCTGCTTTTAATTAATACATATTATTAGTTATTGTTATAATACTATTAATCCTTTATATTATTATAACAAATATGGTAATAAATTATATTAATATAATTATGTTGAAAATAAAAGTTGAAATTATTGAAGGTTGAAAATAAAAGTTATAAATATTGAAAATTAGTGTGCGATAATGTATATAATGATGTATTTATTTTTTGATTATTTCAAAAGAAATTCTATACAAAAAAACATGATTGAGTGGAGAAAATTTTATAAAATGAGTAGTTTATAATATTCTGTTAGCTTGAGATTTTTATTTTTTACCATAAATTTTTACTTTTAACACGTTATCAGCACGACACTCGAAGGTTTTCCATATTTTTCCAAACTTCAAAACACAAGAAAAATGTAACAATATTCAAAAGTAATAATATTTATTCTACTATTTATTTATTTTTTTGTGTATATATTTAATATATAATATCATGTTATGTAATGTTCAAAAGTCAACTCACGTAAACTACATGCATGCAAATGATTTAAATTGCTTAATTATTTTATTTAATAGATTTTAAATGCTTGCATGATGCATACTATATGATTAAGGGTCTAATTGTATGATTTTATGAAAACTGTAGATTTTACCCAAATATTCGATAATATGCTGGGGAAAGAGACCGGGGACGATTAAGATAAAATAAATATTTTTCAATAAATATTTTTAAGGCTTATTAAGGTGATTAATAATGATTAAATTTTTCTAAAAATGGTAGAGTTCAAATTAATCTTACGAGATGAACTTGATTTTTATTTGGGAAGCCGGTTTTGGGCGAACGAGGGACTTTTAAAAGATCAAAATTATTATTTTTGATAAATAAATTTTATAAGCTTTTATTTTTCATTTAAAAAGATGTTATTGAGCTTAATTTATCTAATATTAGTAGGTCCAATTGCTCCTAAACTCAAATGCCCAAAACCTAAGACTATTAACATTCAAATTAAAATCTACAAAAAAAAATCCTAGGTCTTTTTGAAGCATAGCAGTCGTCCACTTCACACACCACGCACACACATAATTTTCGAAAATTTGGAGAGGAAGAAACAAGGAGTATTCGTCGTCCGTTCGTCTTTTTTCGAGCCCCACGCCAACTATCGTATATTCGAGCGTTCTAAAACGCAAAGAAACGTTTCTAAACTTTTTTTACGCATCATTCAAATCACGTTATGCATGTTTTGTTTATTTTAGCATGAAAAATAATTGAGTAAAAGTCATTTAATATTTACGAATATTTTCAAAGTTTTGATGCTTTTGTACGTGTATAAGTCTTGTTATGATTCCCAAGGGTGATGCTGCCAATATAAGATGTTAAAAGGCTAGGAAAAGTGTCGTTTAAGGGACAACACAAGTGCTACACTCGAACAAGAAGGGGCCGTGCATGGTGAGGGGTAGAGTCCTAGGGTTTCATGGAATTTTGGCATGTAAGGATTCGGCTAGGGGAAAGAGGGCGTGCAGCTCGACCTGGGCTTGGGCAGGGGTCTTGGTGGACGTGGCTTGATGTTAGGAAGAGTGATAGGATCGGTTAATAGCTGAAAGTGTGTTTAGAAAGAGGGGTTGAAAAAACACTAGAAGATTTTCTCAGCTTCTTCGAATATTGAGTCAGTTTAGTGATAAACTGAAACTCGGGAATCTCATCAGTCAATATCAGTTGGTTAACAAGAAATTGTGCGGAAGTAAATCAACTGAAAGATAGAATATAAAAATGAAATAGGAACACAAGAATTTTATGGATGTTCGGAGATTTCAAACACTCCTACATCACCCCTTCTATCACAAAGATAGGATATTCACTAAAATGATTTGATCGATACAAGGAATTGCAAAGACCCACTTCAGTCTTGGAATTAACAATGTCAAACTGAAACTTTTAGTTTACAACTCAGTTCACAGTTTACAACTGGACTTACAAAAATACTTAGCACAACTGATCTTTGTAAGATCGATTTTTACAAAAGCAAGTATGTGCTAGAAGCTCTAAATATAGCCTGAAAGCTATTTGATAAAACAGTAAGTGTGAGCTTTGATTCTTTGATAGTTTCAGCAGAATGATAGCAGGTAAATCGTAGTGTCTCGTATTTGTTCAGTTGTTCTTCTCTGCTATTTATATGCTTCTCTTCTAACGGTAACAATAAATATATTTGAATCTTTTCTATCCATTGTTTGCCATGTCAACATTCCTCTGACATTCGTACACTGCAACTTTTCTGAAATGCGGCACTCCCACTATAAGTTGCAGTTTGTTCTGTACTGTTGTCGGTTGGATGTCCTTGTTGTTGAGGTGTACAGTTGAGAGATCAGCTGATAAGAAATAGCTGATAGGCTAACAATTGTTTGTAGCAACTGATCAGTTTCCAACCAATCAGTCAGTTGTCTGCGTAGCTTAGTCTCGCTTGTTCTGTTTCCTTAGATTTTCTTCACATTAATCTTCAGTTAAGGCAATCAGTTAGTACGCGTATTTTGATCAGTTACCACCAGTGTTCTTGATCAGTTAGTTCGATTTAATAAACAATCAATTTGTCAAACCACCGAAATTTAGTTTCTAACAATTTTTCCCTTTTAGGTGTTTGACAAAACCTAGAATTATTGAATTGATCAACTGAATAATTGTAGATAAAATAACGTCTTTATTGATAACTCTTCCAATGTACAGATTCGTACAAAGAATGAAAGAATCTTGTAACTATCAAAATCTGCCATATTCTTCAACTGAATAGATGTAGAGACTGTCTTCTAACTGATCTTCTATTTCTTTTCTCTCTTATCGGCTGGTTGCTGATCAGTTGGTTGACTAGATCTGTTCTTGGATACCTGCTGCTGGTCTTCTTCTTTATCTTCCCCATTTTTGTCAAATGCCTCCACCTTCTTGGATAAAGATTTAACCTCTGAGCTGATGTTAGAAATAACATTCATCAGAAAATCTTGCATAATGTCCATTCGCTTGGTGAGAGAATTCTGCAAGAAATCGAAGCGTTTGTTGACCATCTCCCGAGTATTGAAGTGTGCTTCAGCTGATGCTCTGTCTTTTCTGATTTGATCCATATGGAAGAACAAGTTCGTAACATCTGATGTGATCTTTTGAAGATTCTTGAAAGTGTTCTCCTTCATTGTATCAATCTTAATTGTATGCGTCAGCTGAGTTGATTTGATGCCCGAAATAGAAGTCATCACATTGACAAAGTTGTTCTGAATAGCTTGAATCTCTTCAAACATAGATTCAGTTTCTATATGAATACCAGGAGACATGGCTCCAGAGGTTTCTGGTGCCTCTTCCCGATTTTGTTGATCAAAAATTACCAAAGTCCTGTCAGTTGTTTCAACTTCTGTTATTTCCGGAACATCTTCTGTTATTACTTCTTGAATAGGAGGAGAAGAAGTAGTTGGATCATCAGCAATCTTTGAAGCTTATTCAGTTTGAGGATCAGCTGAGATAGAAGATGGCTCGTTAACAAGCTCATCAGCTGATACACTGCCTGGCCTTTCAGTTGATTGACTAGCTTGAACTGTTTCTTCAGGTTGATCCAGAACAGTCTCTGTGACTGGTTGTTCAGTCAAGCTTGGCTCTTCAACAGGCACTTCCTGTTCAGTCGCTACCTATTCAGTCATAGAGATTAACTGAACTGGTTCTTCAGTTTCTGTAAAAACTGCATGTTCAGTCGTGGCAGACGGCTAAACTGGCTCTTCAGTTGGAATCAAAATTGCCTCTTCGGCTGGTTGTTCTGAGTTCTTTGGCTCTTCAGTTGTGACTGTAGATAAAATATTTAGCTGAATATCAGTGGCAACTGATTGGATAACCTCGTCGATGTTGGCCAAAGATAAGTCAGCGTCGGTGTACAACTGAGCTTCAGTATAGGAAGATAGAGGAGCAGAAGAAGATGGTTGCACATCTTTGGTTGAAGGAGTAGTTGCTTGTTCTGATGGTTCAACAACTGGTTCCTGAGTTGTCTTATGGGTTTGTACTGAAGGTTCAACTTCTTCTTCAGATGAATGATCATGTGAACCCGTTGGAATGATCAGTTCTTGGTCCATTTCCCATTGTTTGATCGCCATCTACAAAGTGATAAGATCTGAGTCCAGCTGATCATACACTGCCTTGTCATTAAAAGCAGTTGAACTGGTAGGATCATAGTTTTGCCGCAGCTGAACAATCATCTGGCTTAGCTTCTTGGCAAGTATTTGATCAAATAAGTATTTCTTCTTTTGTAAGGCTTGCCGTTCGAAGAAGCTTTGACCAACTTTAGAACAATATTCTCCAGTTTGATAAATTTCTTCAGAACTGACTTCTTCTCTAACTGCTTGGCAAATACATCATTTCTGAAACGGACCCATTCGTCATAAGCTTTCAGCTTATTTTCAGAAAATTCATTGATCTCGGTCCATATAAGATCAATGTGAGTTTGGATCACATTAGTGGGTTGGGGCTCTTCAGTCAACTTGCCCTTTCCCTAGGTGTCAGTTAGGGCGTGAGAGATGTTCATCCTTGAAGAAGTTGCATCGATATTTTCTCTGATCACTACCCCCTTTGGTCCGGCAAAAGAAAAAGAAGTAGGGCCAGTGATAGAGATAAATTGAGCTTGAACTCCAGCAGATTTCTTCTTTTGTTGAGGAGCAGCTGAAGTAGGTAACTGAACCTCAGTTGCAGTTTTGGTTGTAACCGTCCTTAGCGGTATAGCCTTGATCGGCTGTTCAGCAGTAGGTTGCATCAGTCTCTCAGTTGGAACGTTGGCCAGTTCAGCTACTGGTCTTATTTTTGGTGTCCTCGGCTGCTTGGGAATCTTCAAGGAAGTAGTCTTCTCAGATTCTGTTTCGCTGACAATCAATCTCCTTTTGATTGTCTTCTTATGCGAAGGCTTCTTGGCTTTCTGAGCCTCCTGCGTCCCGATCTCTTTCTTGATCTTCAAAAATTTCTCAGGGTTTATGTCTGGCTTTGTCTTTGGTGGTAGGACATTTTTGGCATTGAAGATTTTGAACATGGATGATCTTTTATATTCATCAGCCACCATCCCCTTAGTCTTCAGCAGATAGCTGAGTTGGATAGCAAATCCCTTGGATTGCTTGGATGACTGTAACATATTTTTCAAAATACTGAAGATGATGTATCTCTAGTTCAGAGGTTTGTCGGCCATGATGGCAGTCATGGCTTGAAACTTTTCCAGTGTGAGGGGCTTGAAACTTTTCCAGTGTGAGGGCAGCAAATGACCCTGCCTTGGCCAATAAGCCCTCATCTACTATATCTGCCAGCAGCTGAACTTCTGGCTTTAGTTTTTTTTAGGATCGGAGACCTTAATCTTCCGTCCTTCGGCTGAGAGAAGAGTCTGAATCTCCTCTATATCGTAAGCTTTGACTTCTGAAATATTTTCTGGCCCTTCAGTAGGCAGCTGAAATAAGTTGCTGAAGGAGTCTTCATCTATAATCAACAACTGGTTGTTCACAGAAGTCGTGATGTTTCCATCAACAGAAATAAATCCGTTGGCGTAAAGATCTTGAAGCTCTTCCGGATAATTTTCTTGGGAAGACAATCCCAAGAACATCTTCAGTCCGGCTGATTCCAGTTTCTTGAATATGCTGTTTACAGCTTCATCTGATACTGTCATAACAGAGGCAAAGTCGATTGCCATTGCGTTCAAAACATGAGCGGGGATCTGGTTCGCTATTTCTGAATATTTGATTTCTGCGAAGAAAGGTTTTCAGTTTTGATTTGCTTTGTAAATTTGAAGTAAGCGTAAAGAAAAACTGAAATGAAGCGGGGTATAGTATATATATGTGTGACGTTTCAAATTTTGGACACGTGTCAATCCATGAAAATTTGAATAAAAACATGCGGTTGTGTAATAAAAACGTGTGTGGAACATGTGGGTCCACGTTTTAGAATATAATTCATTGAAAGATAGCATTTAATGCGCACACAAACAGTCACATAACTTATTATGAAATATTTAACGATTAATCAGTTAATTTATAGGAGAAGATCAGTTGGGTCAGAGACTAAGTGATCAGTTGTAAGCTGAATCAGTTCAGTTGAAGACCAACTGACTATTGTCTTCTCAATTAACTAATTATATTCGATATTTTCTCTCAATAAATGCATATAAATAAAAGAAAGGGTAAGAAAAACTCAGTCTGGATAAGTCAAAAGCTTTCAGTTGACTTGAGTCTCTTCGTCTTCTTTTATTATTCCGATAACAGCCTAACTATAAATAAGAGTAAAGACATTAGATAACAACAAATCAGCAAACATGTCTAGTTCAAGCAGCTCCAACATCCTGGTTTCTTCATCAATACTTCGTCAAATAGAGACTTTGAAAGAAAGCATCAAAGAGAAAGTCTGGTTAGGTGTCATGTCTTCTTGGATTAAGGTGCATGAACTCCAGAGAATACGGCGTCATGGAGAGGTCCCTACAGCCAAAAAAGAGCTATTGCTAGGTAGTACTTTCGGCGATTTGAAGTCACCCATGCTTCACAACTAGAAACTGATCAAGTTCTGATGCACGTGATGCTGTGGAAAGAGTGGCACATGCTCGAGAAGATCTCCTCTTCAGAAGCTTTTAGAAGACTGAATTGCCATGATTTGTATAAATGGATGTCCCTCTTGCAAGATGTCGTAGAGATGGAAATGAATCGTGTAATATGGTTTCGATTTTATCCAAGATAAATGAAGTTATGATTCATTGTTGTCTCTTTTATTTTCTGCAAGATTAACAGACATCAGTTGACAAATAGTACACTAACTGAATGAGTAATAACTGACAAAAGATTAGCTGAATAAAAGTGAATATCAACTGACATAGCAGCAATAAACTGATAAACTGACTAGTAACTTATATAACAACAACAAAGTGATAAAATTAAGATAAGTCAACTAAACCAAGTATATTTCAAAAATGAGAAAACTTAGTCTCTGGTAATGGTTTGGTGAAGATGTCAGCAGCTTATAGTTCAGTTGGAACGTATTCCGGTCTGATTGCTTTCTTCAGAGCATGATCTCTGTTGAAGTGATGCCTGAAATCAATGTGCTTGATCCGAGAGTGAAGGACTGGATTATATGTGATCGCAATTGTGCTAGTATTATCACAAAATATGGGAGATTCTTTTGCATCGATTCTGTAACGTACCAGACTTTTTACTACTTAAAATTTGCGGAAAAATTAAAAATTTTCTTAAATACAAATAACTTTCAAAGTGTGATCACAATCAAACTGCCCATCCAAAATTATTTGCTATACAAGAGCTCACAAATAAAGTTTACTAAAGAAAATACTTGTTTAAACATCGTAAGCCAAAACGTGAAATCAGAGTATTAAATTTTGATACTTAAAAACTTAAAAACATAAAACATGGGCGGTCCTCGGGCCTAGCCTCCTGCTCAGTCCAAGCATGCTCCTTGGTCCCTACCCCTCGTCTCCTCAAAGTCATCCTCACCTGCATCGATCAAATCTAGTTAGTCTAAAGACTCAACACGTATAAACTGAAAGTATCAAATAACACGTAATAAAATCACATGCATCTTCAAAATAGAGCGTACATAGTAGAAACATGAACTTGAACTTGATAACATGAACGTACTTGGAACTTGAGCGTAATATATTAACATAGACGTGCCATAGTCATGAAAATTTTCTTAAACGTACTTGCATCATACATACTTGAGCATACATAACATAATTTTTGCATAGAGGCATGTTTCAAAGCTAGTGACCCATACATAAATACACCTGATCAGACTAAACCACAGTACTGGGCTGACAGGGAAGATCCACTGCCACATACATGAGATGCCCGTGCATAATTTAACGGGTAGATTGGTCTCTGGTCATACTTTACCGCTTTCCAATCCTGATCTAAACCCGTTCATAATTTAACGGCGTGGATTGGTCCCTGGTCATACTTTACCGCTTTCCAATCTCATACATAATTTGGTCACAAGACATTTAGCATACCTAAAAAACTTGAAATATTTTCTTTTGCACGTCGAACATACATACTTGACGTTGAGGGATTCGTTGGATCTCGCTTGGGGCCACTGCTGCACATAATAACATAAATTCAAACACTTATCTTTCATAGCTTAGACGTAGGTATTCTTGCTCACCACCGCATTAAATAAATAGCTTATGACATTCTAGATCACTCGGGACTTGATCTCGTTTAATCATCGTACTAAACCATGACATAAAACCCCAAAACAAATCCTATATTTTATATTAATAACTCCAAAACAAATCCTATATTTTATATTCATAACCACAAAACACTTCATATACTTTATATTCATATTTTAAAAAAAATAAAAAAATTATTTTTTTTATTTTTATTATTTTTTTTAAAAGGGGTACACGGACACCGTGTAAGGGTCCGGGTAGGGGTCCGGGTACATGGTGAAAATTCGCATTTTGAAGGAAAAATGACACGGACCCCGTGTACGGGTCTGGATAGGGGTCCAGGTAGGCTTTGAAATTTCGTATTTTGAAGGACAACAGGGACGGACCATGAACCGACGCCTCGAGACCCATCCTAGAGTGCTAGAACATTGATTCAAACTCAAACAAAGGCCCCAAAACAATGACGTCCAACTTACAAAGCAATACAACTCATGAACACGAAATTTGACACCAAATCAATTCCTACGATTTCTAACTCAATCAAGTGCCTAACGACACGAAATGAAACACCAACTAACATCTCAACATCATTCTCGATATACTTAAACGCAGCAATGATCACCCATTGATGCCCAACGAAGTCTGCAACAATAAAATTTCAAGAACATATTTTAAGAAAATTTCAGTTTGAGCAGTCCCACAAAAACAATCATAACTCACTGGTTTCTTATCTAAAAATTATGAATTTTACATCAAATCGAAGGTATCAAAGAGTAGTACGTTTTATATGTTGAAAGTTTTTCCAGAAACTCGACCAAAAAATCGCAGTTTTTAAAATGACAGCAAAACATTTTCTTGAGATCTAAAAAAATTTCAGAAATCGATTCAAAACATAATCGCTCAAACTTTCACGCATAACATACATCAATATATCTACTATGACGAGATCGATGCATAAAACGAAAGAATATACATGTTTTTTGACGTTTAAAACTCACGATACAGCGATACCGAAGTGAAGACGGAGCGAGGGTTGATCCAGGACGATCGTGGAACAATTTTCTTGTAACGAAATCAGCGAAACCTTGCTGAAAAATCAGAGGAAGGGGGCGGCTGCACTAGACACTAAGAACCCTAGGTTTCTAATAAAAATGAATGGAACAAATACAATTGAAATGTGTGCTGCTTAATTGGTGTGCGTGAGTTGGTGTGTGTAAAAGTGTGATGTGTGTGTGAGTGTTAAATTAGATGGTAATTAGGGTGTTAATTAAGTAATTAAAATTTCTAAAAAAAACAATTACTTACCTCTAGCTTAAAAATAAAAATACACAAGTGTCACCTCTTTAAAAGTTTAAAACTCATAAAATCACTTAATAATTAAATTAGGCTTTTGAAATACTAAAACTCAATAAATCATTTAAAATGCCTCAATCCTAATTAAAAATAAAATACCGCATTTTAAAATTGCCAAAATCGTCGTTGGTCTCTATTCCTCGATCTCGCATCGAATAATCGCCTGAAACTGGTCGTTCAGTTCAACTGGTCAGCAGCTGGTTCAGTTCAGTTAAGTTGGTCAGCTGCTGATTCGGTTCAGTTCAGCTGGTTCAATTGGTTTGGTTCAGTTGGTCAGCTGCTGGTCTGGTTCAGTTGGTAAACAGCTAGTTCCGTTCAGCTGGTCAACTGCTAATTTAGTTCAGTTGGTCAGCAGCTGGTTCGGTTCAGTTGGTCAGCTGCTGGTTCTGTTCAGTTTCAGCTGGTGTGCTGAAATCGGCCTAGCTGATTTCAATTTGTGCAAAACCAGTAGCTTAATCATTATTTATCAGCATCTTGTGATTTGATTCAGACTTTGACTTTTGAAAATGATTTGTAGATTATTGTATTATCTTTTCAACGCCTACTGAATCGCATCATTCCAATAAACGAGCTGAGAGATATGACCAAAATATCGCAACCGCTCATACCTAACTGATTGTTGTTTTCGTGCAATCAGTTCGGTATTTCAGTGATCCGTTAGACCTTGATAACATCCGAATTTACCCAACTGACATGAAATACGACTTGTGCCAAATTACGTTTTCTGATCAGTCATGTTAGCGGATTGTCATTTGAATCATTCAGATGAGAGATATAATCAGAATACCAAAGCGTGCCAGAAATTCAGTTTGTGCAGAATTCAGTTTCAGCTTGTTGTTTTATTAACTTCACACTTGAGTAAATATGTTAGAAATACAATAACAAGTTTTGTTAACATCAAAATCAAGATTGCAAATATGAAATGTTCCAACAGTATCCATTGCCAAGGATCGAGGATTTGTTTGATCAGCTTCAGGGAGCATCAGTGTTCTCGAAGATAGACCTCCGATCCGGATACCATCAACTGAAGGTGAGAGAGTCCGACGTTCATAAGACAGCTTCCCGGATGGGCACTATGAGTTTATGGTGATGCTTTTGGTTTGAAGAACGCGCCAGCAATCTTCATGGATCTCATGAATCGTGTGTTTCAGCCATAATTGGATCAGTTCGTTATAGTTTTCATTGACGATATCCTGATCTATTCGAGGAGCAGAGAGGAGCATAGCCAGCATCTGAGGGCCGTACTACAGACTTTACAGGACAGACAGCTCTATGCCAAATTCAGTAAGTGCGAGTTTTGAATTGACAGGATGGCATTCTTGGGCCATATTGTATCTCAGGATGGTATTGAGGTCGACCCCGGTAAGGTCGAAACAGTCAGATATTGGCCAGTGCCTAAGAGCGTGACAGAGATCCATAGATTCTTGGGATTGGCTGTGTACTACAGGAAATTCATTTAGGGCTTCTCTTCTATCGCGGTGCCTATGACCACCTTGACGAAGAAGAATGCCAAGTTCATCTAGGGATCTGAGTGCCAGGAGAGCTTTGACAGACTGAAGCAAGCATTGACCACTGCACCCGTTTTAGCTTTGCCATCAGGGAAGGGAGAGTTTGTGGTTTACACAGATGCATCGAAGCTCGGTTTGGGTGCGCTACTGATGCAGCAGGACAAAGTTATAGCATACGTGTCCAGACAGCTGAAGGTCAATGAAAAGAATTATCCGAATCATGACCTCGAGCTAGCAGCAGTGGTATTTGTCCTGAAGATTTGGAGAAACTATTTGTATGGGGAAAAAAGCAGGATTTTCAATGATCACAAGAGCCTGAATTACTTCTTCACACAGAAAGAGCTGAACACGAGAAAGAAAAGATGGCTAAAGCTGGTGAAAGATTATGACTATGACATTAGCTACCATCCGGGTAAGGCTAATGTGGTTGCAGACGCTCTGAGCAGGAAGCACGCAGTGATTGCTCATTTGTCGGTTCAGAGACCGGTACAGGCAAAGATTCAGAGATTTGAGATTGCAGTTTATGCCAGGGGCGATGCCCCAAATCTTGCTACTCTGGCAATACAACCGAAATTGAAGGACAGAATTCGGGCAGGGCAGACTTCTGAAGAGCAGTTGCAGAAGTGGAGACAGAGAGGCGACACTAAGGGCCAGAGACTGTATGCAGTTGTGGACGACATTGTCAGATATAGAGACCGTCTATGGGTTCCTGAAGGTGATTTCTTGAGAGCAGATATCTTGAGCGAGGCCCACAGCAACCCGTACTCCATCCATCCATGGAGTACGAAGATGTATAAGGATTTGCAGACTCTTTATTGGTGGCCGGGCATGAAGCGGGATATTCTACGATTCGTTTCCGAGTGTACTTGTCAGCAGGTCAAGGAAGAGCATCAGAGACTTCTAGGGAAGCTGAGACCACTCCCTATTCCTGAGTGGAAATGGGAGAACATCACCATGGATTTTGTGACAGGGCTTCCCAGGACTACTGGAAGATTTAATGCCATCTGGTTAATTGTTGATCGGCTCACTAAATCAGCTCATTTCTACCAATGAGGAAGACTTTCACCATGACTCAGTACGCAGAGTTGCACATCAGAGAGATAGTCAGACTGCACCGGATTCCAATGTCCATTGTATCATACTGGGATCCGAGGTTCACGTCTGCGTTCTGGAAGAGTTTCCATCAGGCGTTGGGTACTAAGCTGCTATTCAGTACTGCCTTCCATCCTCAGACAAATGGACAGTCAGATAGGGTGATTCAGATTCTAGAGGACCTACTCCGAGCTTGCATTATCAACTTCCAGGGCAGCTGGGAGCCGAAGTTACCTCTTGTAGAGTTCTCATACAACAGCAGTTATTAGACATCGATTGGTATGGCTCCATACGAGGCACTATACTAGAGGAAGTGTGGGTCGCCAGTGTATTGGGATGATTTAGGAGGGAGAGCAGAGCTGGGTCTAGATATTGTCAGGCAGACAGCAGAGTTAGTGTGCAGGATTCGAGACAGGATGAGGACCGCTCAGAGCCGTCAGAAAAGTTATGCAGATCAGAGACGCAGGAATCTCGAGTTTGCAGTAGGGGATCATGTGTTTGTGAAGGTCGCACCGATGAAGGGGGTGATGAGGTTCGGGAAGATGGGCAAGCTTAGCCCTAGATTCATTGAGCCATTCGAGATCGTAGAAAGAGTCGGGACACTTGCTTACAGAGTTGCATTACCACCGAGTCTGGCGGAGTTTATAATGTGTTCCACGACTCTATGCTGCGGAAGTACATGTCGAATCCTTCGCATGTGCTGAACTATGAGCCACTTCAGCTGACATCGCACCTGTCGAATACCCACTTAGATTTTAGAAAGACAGGATAAGAGGCTCCGAAACAAGGTGATCAATATGGTCAAAGTCAAGTGACTAAATCATTCCGAGGAGGAGGCTACTTGAGATGAGGATCGCTACCCAGAGTTATTCGATACGTTCTAAATTTTGAGGACGAAATTTTATTTAAGGGGAGAGAGTTGTAAGGTCCAGGAAATTAAATTTACGTAACCTGAATGTATGCAATCTAAGGTTTTATTGAAAAGTTGTGTTTATTTATTTTTATTCATTTAATGCATAATTATTGCATGATAGGATTCATTTCACGATTATTTTAAAAGTTCATGCATTTCACGCTCGATTGAGGAACGAAGACTAGGGAATTATCTGGAAAATTATTTTTATTACATATTTAATTTTTATTAATTAATACGAGGTGTTTTAACTGTATTTTTCAAGAAATTGGTTTTGTTGGGTATTTTTATCCGCCGGAGCATATTTTTAATCGATACACAAATTTTATCGAACGGAGGACATTTTGAGGGTTCGGGCAATATTTTCAAAAACGTACCAAAACAAAATATTTTTTGAGAGTGTGTTTGGACTTGACGGGCTTATTTTTGGGCTTAATGGGCTCAAAATTCTTTTAATCCTTTTTAAATCAAAGTTAGGGCCCATTAACATTTTATTTATCTATTTAACTACTGCCCTAAACAATCCTTAACCCTAACCATAACCCTAACCCTACTGATATCAGCCGTCCCTCCCACTCTCCAGCAGCCTCATTCATGTGAGAAACCTTCAGCAGCTTCAAGCCTTCGAATTTCTTCAAGCAAGCCTCCTTCCCCGCTCTTTCGGTGCCTCCCCGACGCGCAATTCTCCTAGTTTTCATTCATAAAACATCAAGGCACGCATGTAATTTTGTTTAATATTCATTCACGCCGTATCATTGCTGTTATATATGTATATGCGTGAAGATTTTTTTCGGCCATCATGGGAAAACGTTTCTACGCAAGTTTTGTCATGATTTTCGAAATTGCGTGGTGTGCCTTCATGTTTTTCTTGGTTTTTTTCCAGCAATTTTCAGGGGGCTGGTCGAGTGGTTAAGTGGTAGGGTTTTGATGGATTAGGGGCTGTTAGGGTGTGTTTTAGGCATGGTTTAATTTTGGGAAAATTCGGTTAATTTTCGGGTCGATTCTGATTAAAACTGGGACCCCGGTCTAAGTTTTAAAAAGAATCGGCTAAGTTTAAGTTTTGAAACGGGCTCGAGTTTACGTCTAAGAAATAATTTAAAATATGTTTTGGGATGTTTAAAGGAGTTTGGTAAGCTTCGTGTCGAAATTTAGAAGTCCAGGGGTAAATTGGTCATTTTGGGTTTTGATAAGTGCAAGATTTGCCTTAATTTATATAAGAATCCATTTTGAATTATGTTAGTGTCGAACGGAATTATGCGTTTTTTTTGTTCGTTTTTGTTGTCATTGCAGGAAAGGAGAAAATAGTGCACACGAAGCCAAGTAGATGCCAGAAAACAGAGTACCATGAAATGCATAACCATTGGGCAGAATGAAGCGCGCGGCCGCGCCACATCGTGCGCAGGTGCGTGCGCAAGAATACAGGCGAACAACCAGAAGCTCGTGCCCAACCGTGCGATATCACGTGCAACCGCGCACGCACAAAAGAAGGCAAACGAGCAGAACCTGGCACGCGACCGCACCAGATCACGTGCAACCGCACGGAAGGGCGTCCAGAAAGCTTATAAATTGCGCAAATCCTATGTTAAAAAGAGAGAGTCGTGCTTGCAGAAAGAAAGACATGAGGGACAGCCGTTTTTGAGAGAAAACACATGATAGAACAAGAACAAATACGGAGACGAAGATCTGGAGCGGAAGAATCGATTACGAAGACGAAGAACGACGAATCTGGGGACAGAGACGCCACTTCTGATTTGTTATCCGATTCCTTCATCTTTATTTTCTATTGTTTCGATGGCTAAATATTCAAACATGTTTTGCTTTTATTTAGAATTCGTCATGAACTAATTTTTCAGTCTAGAGAATGATGTAGCTTTGTGGACACGATGATTTGATGTGGTTTATTTGATTGAATTCCGTTTTTGTTTAATTGTGTTCTCTGTGTTTATTTTACTGCAATTTACTGGCCATAAATTGTGTGTTGTCTGACTAATTCTACAACTCGGGAGAGGGACTAGGATTATAGATCATTAGAGACACATCGTTGAATGTTTATATCGTTCGGAAGACGTATAAATTTAGCGATGCTTAGACAAGAACATCGTTTGCATTTATCATTTAAATTTAGATTCTTATTAGGAATGTTTGAATCGAAGTTTGAATGATACAGTTTATTCGTCATTTGGGAAATGAGGAATAAAATAATTAAGTGTTCTTGGCCAATAAATAACTGGAATTCATTAATATAAATTTAACTTAGAATAATTATCGTGAAAACTTAGTAAAATCATTTCTCTAGATATTTCTCTAATTTTTATTTTTCAATTCGGTGATTAGATTAATTTTTGTTTTCAATTAATTCGTTTAAACAAACCAATCATTCTACTGAATTTTCTTGATAAAGTCGGGACTATTCTAATTACAAGAATTGATATATTTTTTTAGTTTACACTCCTCGTGGGAACGATATTTTACTCACGTATATGAAAAACTTGACAACCGTGCGCTTGCGAGTGGTAAATATCGCAACTAGTTTTTACATCCGTTGTCGGGGAGTGTCAAAATTTAAATTTATATCAGTATTGTTATCAATTAGTCTATATTTTAATTTATATCTTTTTATTTTATTTTATTTTATATTGATAGAGTGCATGCTAAGATCGTAAAACCCTGACCTGCTTATTTTTTATCTGGAGATCGAAAGAACTGCGAGAAGATAAAGAAAAGCAAGAAGAGAAGAGATCCAAGCAATGGCTGAACACAGAGAGAATGACAGACATAACCTGCCGGAGGCTATACCTATCAGATATCACTTCCGACCAGTGATCAAAACTCATTATTCTGGCATTGCTCGAGGGACCATCAACGCCAATAATTTCGAGCTGAAGCCTGCATTGATAAATATGGTTCAACAGAACCTATTTGCAGGAATTGCAACTGCTGATCCTCACGTTCATTTGAGGACTTTCTTGGAGATAACGGATACGGTAAAAATTAATAATGTTCCTGATGATATTATTAGATTGCATTTGTTTCCGTTTTCTCTCAGGGACCAAGCACGAGGATGGCTCCAATCGCTTCCCTTGGGAAGTATCATGACATGGCAGGAGCTGGCGACGAAATTTCTGGAAAATACTTTCCCCCTTGCTGAAGAACCATCTCTTCCTGAAGAAGCTCAGTATATCAACAACAGAAATTTTGGTGGATTTAGAGGATATCGAGGTAACCCTCCCCCTAATAATTATCATCCTGGTTTAAGAAATCGCGAAAATTTTTCATATACGAATAATAAAAATGTGTTGAATCCTCCACCGGGGTTCAATACATCAAAGGGGGAAGGAAAGCTTTCATTTGAGGATTTAGTGGGAACGTTTGTTGCTGAATCTGGAAAAAAGATGGCAAGGACTGAGTCTCGTCTTGACAATATGGAGACTCACATAGGAAATATGAGTGTGACGATGAAATCTTTGGAGACGCAAAATGGACAGGTGGCCAATTCTTTGAGAGATCAGAACAGGGGTCAATTTCCTAATAACACAGAAGTTAATCCAAAAGAGCAGTGCAAGGCAGTCACTTTGAGGAGTGGAAAAGAATTGGAGGTGCAAAAGTCCAAGGGGAAAATGGACAAGATAAAGACTGTTGGAGAGGGTGAGTTTGAGGATAGAAAAGAAAATAAAACTGAGGAGTCCAAGGCCGAAGTTGAAGTTGAACAACCTCTAGTATTTAAGTTGACCCTTCCATACCCTCAGAGGTTCAAAAAGAAGAATTTGGATGATCAGTTTGCAAAATTCTTAGTTATTTTTAAGAAGATACACATCAACATACCATTTGCTGATGCATTCGAGCAAATGCCGAATTATGCAAAATTTATTAAAGATGTGATGTCTAAGAAGAGGAAGCTGCAGGAGTTTGAGACTGTGAAGCTGACTGAAGAGTGTAGCGCCATTCTGCAAAAGAAGCTACCACAAAAATTAAAAGATCCAGAGAGTTTTACTATTCCTTGCTTTATTGGTGGTTCTAAATGTAGTAGAACTTTTATGTGATTTAGGACCAAGTATTAATTTGATGCCATTTTCTATTTACAGAGAATTGGAGCTTGGAGAGGTTAAACCAACCACTATCACTTTACAGCTTGCAGACAGAAGTCTCACGTATCCACGTGGGTTCGTCGAGGATGTACTGGTTAAAGTAGATAAATTTATTTTCCTGTTGATTTTGTGATTTTATATATGGAAGAAGATCATGATGCTCCATTAATCTTTAGGAGACCTTTCCTGGCAACTGGAAGGACATTGATAGATGTGCATAAGGGTGAACTCACCTTGAGAGTTGGTGGAGAAGCAGTCATTTTTAATATCTATCAAACCATGAAGGGATCAAATGAGGTAAGTACTTGTAAAAGCATTGATGTTATAGACTCATGTATGTCTCTTGATTGTACAGGAACTAGGGATCCTTTGGAGAGCTGTTTGATAGGTGCTACAGGAACTGTTGATGAAGATGATCGGGAAGTGAAAGAGCAACTTGTGGCTCTTGATGGATCACAGAAAGAAAGAAAAACGGATGCACCGCTTGGGAATTGGAGGTACATGAGCAAACAAAGGTAATTCCTCCTTCCCCTGATTTGAAGGAACTACCAAGCCACCTTTTCTATGCATTTTTAGGTGAAAAGTCGACATATCCGGTAATCATCTCTTCCTCTCTTACTTGTAATGAAAAAGATAAATTATTGAGAGTATTGAGGAAATTTAAAACTGCTTTAGGATGGTCGATTTATGATATTAGGGGAATTAGTCCCACTATATGCATGCATAAAATTTTGATGGAGGAGTTGTATACTCCTTATGTGGATCATCAGAGGATGTTGAATCCAGCGATGAAGGAAGTTGTAAAAAATGAGGTGTTGAAATTGTTAAATGTTTGTGTAATTTATGCTATTTCTGACAGTAGTTGGGTGTCTCCTGTGCAAGTTGTACCCCAAAAAAAGTGGAATAACTGTGGTTAGAAATGAAAATGATGAACTGATATCTACTCGTACTGTAACTGGCTGGTGAGTATGTATTGATTATAGAAAGTTAAACAATGCCACACGTAAAGATAATTTTCCACTACTTTTTATCGATCAAATGCTTGATAGAATTGATGGTTATTGTCATTACTGCTTTTTAGATGGTTATTCAGGTTATAACCAAATTACTATAGCGCCAGAAGATCAGGAGAAGACTACTTTCACGTGTCTTTATGGGACGTTTGCTTTTAGGAGAATGTCTTTTGGGCTATGCAATGCGCCTGTTAATTTTCAAAGGTGCATGATGGATATATTCGCAGACATGGTGGAGGAAATCATGGAAGTTTTCATGAACGACTTCTCGGTATTTGGCTCTTCATTTGATCATTGTTTACATAACTTATCCCTTGTTTTGCAGAGATGTCAAGAAAAGAACCTAGTTCTTAATTGGGAAACATGCCATTTTATGGTCCAAGAGGGCATTGTTCTCGGACATAAAGTGTCTTCTCGAGAATTAGAGGTAGACAGAGCCAAGGTGGTTGCCATCGACAAACTTCCCCCACCAAAGAACATCAAAGGAATAAGGAGCTTTCTAGGACATGCGGGGTTTCATCGTAAATTTATTAAAGATTTTTCTAAGATCAGTAAACCCCTATGTAATTTGCTTGAAAAAGAGTCCACTTTTATATTTGATGATGATTGTTTGCAGGCATTTGAGAAGATCAAGAAGGCATTGGTGACTGCACCGATTATGAGTACCGGACTGAAAGGAGCCCTTTGAGCTGATGTGTGATGGAAGTGATAATGCAGTGGGCGCTGTCTTAGGACAAAGAAGGTAAAAGATGTTTAGGGCAATTTACTACGCAAGCTGCACAATGGATGCCACACAGCAAAATTACACTGCAACTGAGAAGGAGATGCTTCCAGTAGTGTTTGCCTTCGACAAAAATTGGCCCTATTTGATCGGCAGAAAGGTGGGTTTTTTACTGACCATGCAGCTATTCGCTACCTATTCGCCAAGAAGGATGCAAAACCACGCTTGATAAGGTGGATTTTGCTACTACAAGAATTTGACTTCGAGGTCAAAGATAAGAAAGGAAGTGAGAATTAAGTGGCTGACCACTTGTCGAGACTTGAGCTTGAGGAGAAGAAAAAAGAGGGTGCTATACAAGAAACATTTTCGGATGAGCAACTCTTCGAGGTAAACTCTGTACTTCCTTGGTTTCCTGATATTGCAAATTTTTGTCTTGTGGTACCCTTCCTCCAGATTTGAGCCATCATCAGAAAAAGAAGTTTTTCCATGATGTCAAGTTCTTCTTGTGGGATGATCCATTTGTGTATAAGAGATGTGCTGACCAAGTTATTAGAAGATGCGTGGACGGTGTCGAAGCAAAGGAAATTCTGGAGCAATGTTATTCTTCACCATATGGTGGACACTTTGGAGCATCACGAACAGCGGCTAAGGTATTGCAATATGGTTTTTATTGGCCTAATTTGTTTAAAGATAGCTATGAAATCATGTGATAGATTCCAGAGGTTAGGAAACATCTCTAGGCGTCATGAATTACCACTGACAAATATTTTGGAAGTGGAACTTTTTGATGTCTGGGGCATAGATTTCATGGAACCCTTTCCCCATTCTTTTGGTAATTCTTACATTTTTCTAGCCGTGGATTATGTCTCAAAATGGGTGCAAGCAATTACCACCAATACTAATGATGCTCGTGTTGTAGCTAAATTCGTGCATAAGAAAATCTTCACCAGGTTTGGAACACCAAGGGCCATCATAAGTGACGAAGGTACGCATTTTTGCAATAAAATTTTGAACTCACTTTTGGCTAAATACAGTGTGAAGCAAAAAGTGACACTAGCGTATCACCCTCAATCGAATGGACAAGCTGAAATATCCAACAGGCAAATTAAACAAATATTGGAGAAGACAGTCCACATTAACCGGAAGGGTTTGGCACTCAAGTTGGATGATGCACTATGGGCATACCGAACTGCATTCAAAACACCTATTGGGATGTCTCCCTATAGGCTAGTATTTGGGAAAGCATGCCACTTGTCGCTAGAATTAGAGCACCGAGCATTCTGGGCAGTTAAAAAGTTGAACTTTGACTTGAAAGCTTCTGGCGATGTTAGAAAACTGCAGTTAAATGAAATGGAGGAATTCTGTAATGATGCATATGAGAATGCCAAGATCTACAAAGAGCAGACCAAGAAATGTCATGACAGAATCATTGTACGAAGGGAGCTCAAACCAGGACAAAAGTACTGTTATTCAATTCTCGTCTGAAGTTGTTTCCTGGTAAACTGAAATCGCGTTGGTCAGGTCCATTTGTTGTGGAAACAGTGTATCCTCATGGGGCTATCGAGCTAAGGTGCAGTGATGGAAGAACCTTCAAGGTGAATGGACAACAGGTTAAGCCTTACTATGGGACCGAAGTAAGGAATATCGATATCATTAGTTTGAGCGAACCAAACTGAGCAAACTGGTGACAGTCGGGCTGACGACGTTAAACAAAGCGCTTGTTGGGAGGCAACCCAACCAGTATCTTTTATTGTTTTCGTTTTCTTTATCTGTTTTTATTTTATTTTTATTTTATTTTATTTATTTTTTATGTTATTGAACTCTGCATGTGACGATTAGACATTGATATGTGTTATATTATACAATAAAAGTTGAACCGGGCGTCGAACGGAGCTTATTATTAAAAAAGAGGCAGACTTAAGCGCGCCACTGCGCGACTTCATGCACAGCAGCGCGCACAGGTTCATGGGCACCGACAGAGAGGCGCGTGCAGTCGCGCCACATCACGCGCATAGGCGCGCTCCCCAATAAGCAATGAAGAGCAGTAGCGCGCGCGGCCGCGCCACATCCCGGGCGACCGCGCACACCGAGCACCAGCCTCCTTTTTTTTTTAAAACCCGACTCTGCTATCTCACAAATCCATTCCTTACAGACCCTACAATCCTCCCTTAAAAATTTCTCTCCCTCACACGCCTCCATCTCCTCCCCTCAACAAACACTCGTCTCCTCCATCCAACCAACCCACCACAGCCACTACACCACCTACAGCCGCCACCGCCGACATACCGCCGCCAAGTGTCATCTGCAAGTATTTTTTTACACTCGAGGTTACCAATTATTCTATTTTTTGTTATTTGAGTTAACTTCTAGCAATCAAGCAATTGTGGGTGCCAGTATTGTTCTATAATTGTTGTTGAAAGTGTGTATATTATTGAAAAATCATGCCGCTTAGAAAGAGATCGAAAGACGTGGCTTCCTCTTCTCGTTCCTATGACCCCAATAAATTTTGGAACGAAGAAGTCTTCAGAGTTTACGAGAGCACTTTGTCTAGGTCTATTATAAAAAAAAGGGCTAGATCTGACAAACCCTGACTGTGAGGTAATAAAGGAAGTTTAGCAAAAGGGGTGGTTGGATATAGCCCAGTCACCGCCAGACGCAGTTATATCTATAGTCTGCGAGTTTTATACCAATTTCAGAATCAAACATGAGGACTATAGAGTTTCGGTGCGAGGGAAACTGGTCTTTTTTGACTCGGCAACCATTAATTCTATCTATAATCTACAAAGCTTTGACAACGACGAGTATACAAAATTTATTACTGGCACTGTTGATTATGGTGCTATTATCAGAGAATTGTGCATCGAGGGTGCAGAGTGGCGTTTGAATCAAAGCTCCCCAGTTACTCTAAAGAAATCTGAATTGCTCCATGACCCACGAAGTTGGGCCTCATTCATCTTATCACGAATCATGCCATCTTCTCATCAGACAGAAATTACAAAAGACAAAGTGGCATTGATTTACGCCATCATGACCGGGAAGACAGTGGATCTTGGGATGATAATTAATAGTTTCATTATGCGTGCTAGTGCAAGACTCATGACCGTGAGCCTCCCTTGTCCACACACTATCACTGCTTTATGTCTTCATGCTGGTGTACCATTGGGCGCGGATGAACAAGTTTTGAGAGCCAAGGGCCCGATCACAGTCTATGCTAGAGACCGCGGGCGCGGATTATGGGAGTTAGAACGACAAGCTGCTCGGGCGGCTTACAACCAGAGGGCCTGAGAACGCCAAGAGCCTCCACCACCATCGATCCCTCGATTCAGTCTGTGAGACAGGGTATTCAGAATAGAGCAAGACTTGGCCGAGCACCGACACACTACTAATACTTTCATGTCATATATGATGGATTCACTTCGGTGCTCGCCCAGCGTTTTCGACCTATTGGGCCCGAGGATGCTTCCTTTCCACCACCACCAGCTTGGCCACCACAGTACCCACCACCAGATCTACCACCGCCGCAGCCCATGGACGAGGATGCTGAAGATGCTGCGGACGACAACTTGAGCAACGTGTTCTGACACTCATGCTCGAGGTATGTGTTGTCACGTTTATCTTTTAAATTATACATTGAGGACAATGCATATTGTAAGTTTGGGGGGTCAATTTTATTTGCGTATTGATTGTTTGAGTTGTTAATTCATTGTTAGTTAAATTCGTTGCTAGTTATTTTCTGCACAGTAGCTAGAATTTAGTATTTCGTAAGAGTCTAGTCGAGTATTTTTATTAAATAAAAAAAATCTGTACTGCTTGCTAGAGTCGTTAGAAAGAGTCATGGATAAGTCACTGTGCGGCCGATGATGAAAATGGAATTGTGGTCCTGAAGTATTTATGTGTTCATGATAACTTGTGATTCACAATTATTTCGCACTGTCATGTTTGTTGATACTGTCGATGCTCAGTTACAATTTACACACCTGTGATGCTTAATAAACAATGGAGATCTAGTTTTTAGTAATTCTCACATGACATTGACTGACACTTTTGCTAACACATAGATGATCTAGGCAATTTTTCTCAATGTCTTTGGGCATATTTTCCTTGTTTATAATCAATTGTCAGCCCGTTGAGCCTCAAGTTGATTGAGATGCTTAAATTCTTTGTGCACCTATTTCATATATCATTTTGATTGAACAATACATGTGATTAGTTTGTATGAGATAACTAATGGATTGACGGAGATCTAGAACTTATTTGAACACTTTTCAAGGCGAAATACGGATAACATATGACATAGGAATGATTTAGGCAATCTTGGAGTCGTTTTGAGACTTAGAACCTACCAAATGAACATGAAATGTCCCTAGTGTCCCATTTTGAGCCTACTAAAAAAAATCAAGTGGTGTGTGTCAATGAAATACAATCAGCCCCCACTTGTATATATTCTAGATCCCACAACAACTATCTAATGAAGCTTATACACTTATTGTCCTACCTAATTTTGAGATAAATAAGTTCATCGATGTTGTAATGATTCAAGTACTCCTTGAAAAGAAAAAAAATTACACGTGCAAAAAGGAGTTGAAAAAGAGACAAAACGAAGAAAAACAATCAAAGAATGAATCGAAAAATGGTGAAAAAGAAAAATATGGGAAATGGAGGATATGATTGGGAAGAAAACAATAAAGTGATGGTGAATTAAATGAGGGTGAAAATGATGAAAATTCGATTATTTATCTCAAATTTTGATTTTCATACCTTTTATTTTAACCGTGAGCCGTGGCCTAACGTTACAAGCTTACAAGACCTATTAACCTTGTCACGTTTATTCAATATACTAGTGGAGAAAAGTTGTTCAAGTCAAGCCTATGGATACCTGAGAAACATTGTTAGCAAGTATGGACTTTAATCATTTGTATGTAAGCATCTCATTGTGTGACTTCATCCTTTGGTATACTTTTATTGAATATCTAATGGACCAAATAATTACCAATAAAGTCCTTCGGGATCTGTATAAGTGAATTTGGATATTAATGAAGTGTGGTTTAAACTGAACTGAAGATATCTTGAATTATAAGGCTAGTGGGTTTTGTGAAAATACTTGAGCATTTGATTGGGGAAATGAACAAATACATATCACACACACACGTGACTTTTGAGAAATCGTGAATTACATGAAAATAGATAAGTCGGAGGCCAATATCACTTTTTGCATGGTCATGACCAGTAGTAGCGTTAATTTTTCCATGAATAGTTATTTTTATTTTATTTTGCTCGGGACTAGCAAAAGTTCAAGTTTTGGGGGTTTGATAAGTGCAAGCTTTGCACTTAATTTATATAAGAATCCATTTTGAATTATGTTAGTGTCGAACGGAATTATGCGTTTTTTTGTTCGTTTTTGTTGTCATTGCAGGAAAGGAGAAATAGTGCACACAAAGCAAAGTAGATGCAAGAAAACAGAGTAGCACGAAGTGCATAACCATTGGGAAGAATGGCGCGCGCGGCCGCGCCACTTCATGCGCAGCCGCGCGTGCATACATGCAAGGATTCGGGCAGAGTCGCGCGCGCGGACGAGCAACATCATGCGCAGGCTCGCGCGCAAGAATACAGGCGAACAACCAGAAGCTCGTGCGCGGCCGCGTGAGATCACGTGCGCGCAGAAGAATGCAGACGAGCAGAACCTGGCACGCGACCGCGCCAGATCACGCGCAAGGGCGTCCAGAAAGCTTATAAATTGCGCGAATCCTATGTTAAAAAGAGAGAGCCGTGCTTGGAGAAAGAAAGACATGAGGGGCAGCCGTTTTTGAGAGAAAACAAACGATAGAACAAGAACAAATACGGAGACGAAGATCTGGAGCGGAAGAATCGATTACGAAGACGAAGAACGATGAATCTGGGGACAGAGATGCCACTTCTGATTTGTTATCCGATTCCTTCATCTTTATTTTCTATGGTTTCGATGTCTAAATATTCAAACATGTTTTGCTTTTATTTGGAATTCGTCATGAACTAATTTTCCAGTCTAGAGAATGATGTAGCTTTGTGGACACGATGATTTGATGTGGTTTATTTGATTGAATTCCATTTTTGTTTAATTATGTTCCCTGTGTTTATTTAACTGCAATTTACTGGTCATAAATTGTGTGTTGTCTGATTAATTCTACAACTCGGGAGAGGGACTAGGATTATAGATCATTAGAGACACATCGTTGAATGTTTATATCTTTCGAAAGGCGTATAACTTTAGCGAGGCTTATGCAAGAACATCGTTTGCATTTATCATTTAAATTTAGATTCTTATTAGGAATGTCTGAATCAAGGTTTGAATGATATTCTGGGGGCAAAATGCTCATTTTGCACCCGGGGTGAGATTTTAGTCCTGGCAGCGCCCTGAGCACAATTTTATCATGTTTTAAATGTTTATGCATTATGTTTATGATTGTTATGTAATGAAGAAAAATACGGTACATGCTTGATTTCAAGGAAATTTACGTATATGCATGTTTTTATTAAGTAGTGAACATGATGATACGTTTTGAAGGACGAGATTTAGTTGTGACTAACACGATTATATGAGATATTATGAGCTGAGGCCAAGGTTCAGTGGACGGGTAATGATGTCGCTGATGTCCCCGCCGCCGGATACCGCTGTTTATAGATGGATCCATCGAATAGAGCTGATACGAAAGTCACAACTAATGAACTGAATTCAATTAAAAGAAAATGTATACGTAGATGATATGATGAGACATGTTTTGACATGTTATGATTTTATTCGACACGTTTACTTTCATGCTTTTAAGTTCATGAAATGTGTGTTGGTTACGTTATTTTTCACTGCTGTGTGCTATGTATATGTATTTGCTATTATCGGTGCAGATGTGTTGAGTCTTTAGACTCACTAGACGTGTTTGATGCAGGTGAGCATTTAGATGAGGAGAGTGGAGGGGCCGAACTCTGAGTAGGCAGGGCTGAATGTGCGAGCACGACCCGATGACCACACTTTTCCGCACATCACGTTTTTATGAGTTTTGAGCGGACATGATCAGTTTTACACGTTTTTCTTTATGATACGCTGTTGACTTTCAGGATTTTACTTATTTTGTTTTATTCACGCATGATTGAAGGCCGAGTTGACAATTTTTACATTACAGTATTTTCTTTGTCGATCATTTACGATTAATTTTTAAATTACATATTTCTCAACGGGGTTGCATGCATGCATAATATTTAAAGGTTTATTTTTGAAAATGTGAGTTTTAAATATATATATATATATTTCCGCATTTTAAATTAGAAGATATTTCAAAATATATGTTTGTCAATCATATAACCACAAAAGGTACAAAATACTTTTATGGGATATGTCACATCAATTGGTAAGTGTTTGATCATTTGATGCTCGAAAGAACTATATCTACGCAACAATTGAATATGATATAACCTATCTTTTCACCAAGTTATAACCTACATCAACTTTTTGAAAAAGCAGTGTACAAGATCGAAATGTAAGGACGTAACGATTTAAAGTGACGTTTGTAATATGGGGAATATCATATATTGTTTTTTTTCTTGTATATGATTTTCTTACTCAGTTTTTAATAACAAGATTTTTAATGAGATTGTTCACAAGCTGCATGGATGTCTTATTCTTTTTCATTCACCGGTTTTTTGTCCCATTATGTTTTTACTAATAAGTTTTTAACCATACGCATTCATCGTCAGAAGCATATCCAACGAGAATGATATATTATTGTACTCTTATTTTCTTTAGATCGAGTATTTTCTCCCATAAATTTTACTAAGATTTTAACTAGACAAGACTTGAGTCTTTATAAAGTTTCCAATAAACCAAACCATTTTATCAAATGGAAATAATCATGAAAATGATAGTGTTATGATACTATTTTAAACGTAGATCTTAATTATAAATTATAAATTATAAATTAAAAATAAGGTTCATGTTGTGAAAAAGTAAAAATTTATGGTAAAAAGTAAAAATCTCAAACTCTCAAAATTATCACACTACACACTTTATAATATTTTTCTCTCAACTCAATTGTGATTTTCTTCACAAATGAGAGATCTATTTATAGAAAATCTTTACAAATAATCCAAAAATAAAATCATCATTACCTACATCATCACACACTAATTTTCAATATTTACAACTCTTATTTTCAACATTCAAATATTCAACATTCAAATATTCAACATACACATTTTAAATATTAATTTTCAACACTCCCCCTTGTAATGATGATCATGATACGATGATGTCTTCATTACGTGTTTTTGTACTGCCTCATTAAAAACCTTACTAGGAAAAACCCATTGGGATAAAAACCATAGTAAGGGAAAAAGAGTGCAGTCACGTAAACTCCCCCTCATGTTGATACGAACAATTCTTCACAAATTTCGTAGATTGCGCATCCCAATATTATATATGTGCTTTCTGAATATTGTCGTAGGAAGTGCCTTTGTGAAGAGATCTGATGAGTTTTCACTTGATTGAATGTGACGAACATCAATACATTTATTCTTCTCAAGCTCTTTGGTGAATGCGAAGAACTTAGGAGGAATATGTTTAGTTCTGTCGCTTTTTATGTATCCTTCTTTCATTTGAGCAACACATGCAGCATTATCTTCATATAGTATCACAGGCTTCTCGTCGAATGATAATCCGCATGAGATTTGGATATGTTGGGTCATTGATTTTAACCACACACATTCACGGCTTGCTTCATGTAGTGCAATAATCTCNTGCTAATAAATTTACAGCAAAAGATATATCGGGCCTTGTACAATTTGTAATATACATAAGGGCACCGATAGCACTTATATATGGTACGTCTGGACCAAGAATATCTTCATCATCTTCACATGGACGGAATGGATCCTTTTCTATGTTTAATGATCTAACAACCATTGGAGTACTTAAAGGATTTGATTTATCCATATTAAAACGTTTAAGGATCTTTTCTGTATAATTTTTCTGGTGAACAAATATTCCACATTTTTTTTGTTCAATTTGTAAACCCAGACAATACTTGGTTTTTCCAAGATCCTTCATTTCAAATTCTTCCTTCAAGTATGACACAACTTCATGAATTTCATTATTTGTTCCAATGATGTTTAAATGATCAACATATACAGCAATAATTACGCATCCGCATGTTATTTTCTTAATGAAAACACAAGGGCATATTGAATTATTTACATATCCCTTTTTCATCAAATGATCACTTAGCCGATTATACCACATTCGGCCAGATTGCTTTAAACCATATAATGATCTTTGTAATTTCACAGAATAACATTTTCTGGGTTTTGAACTTTGTGCTTCAGGCATCTTAAATCCTTCAGGGATTTTCATATATATATTACTATCAAGTGATCCATATAAGTAAGCTGTAACAACATCTATAAGACGCATTTCTAAATTTTCAGATACTACCAAGCTAATCAAATACCGAAACGTAATTGCATCCATCACGGGAGAATACGTTTCTTCATAATCAATTCCAGGCCTTTGAGAAAAACCTTGTGCAACAAGTCGAGCTTTATATCTTACTATTTCATTTTTCTCATTTCGCTTTCGAATAAAAACCCATTTGTATCCAACAGGTTTTACACCTTCAGGTGTAAGGACTATAGGTCCAAAAACATTACGTTTATTTAGCGAATCCAATTCAACCTGGATGGCATCTTTCCATTTTATCCAATCCTGCCGATTTTTACATTCACCAAAAGATTTTGGTTCATGATCTTCATTATCATTTATGATGTCGATTGCCACATTATAAGAAAATATATCATCAATTTCTTCTATATCTTTTCGGTTCCATATTTTTCCAGTATTAATATAATTGATAGAGATTTCATGATTCTCGTCAGTTTGTGGTTCTGACAAAACATTTTCATCATCATGTGTTTCTTCAGGAACATCATTCTCTATTTTGTGATCATTATGTGTTTCTTCAGGAACATCATTCTCTATTTTGTGATCATTGTGTTTCTCTATGAATTTTCTTTTTCGAGGATTTTTATCCTTGGAACCAACTGGCCTTCCACGCTTCAGGCGTTTAATGACATCATGACTATCTTCAATTTGTTTCTTCGGAATTTCAATTCGAGCAGGGGCATTTGCAGCATGTATATATGATTTAGTTACCCCTTTTGTGTCTGCAAATGCATCTGGTATTTGATTTGCTATTCTTTGCAAGTGCACAATTTGCTGTACATCTTTTTCACATTGTTTTGTTCTTGGATCCAGATGTAACAATGATGATACATACCATGTAATTTCTTTTTCGGTATGTTTCTGTTCTCCCCCTAACATTGGGAAGATTTCCTCATTAAAATGACAATCAGCAAAACGTGCTGTGAACACGTCGCCTGTCTGTGGTTCAAGATATCGAATGATCGATGGACTATCATAACCAATATAAATTCCAATCTTTCTTTGAGGTCCCATTTTCTTTCGTTGAGGTGGTGCAATAGGCACATACACCATACATCCAAAAATTCTCAGATGAGAAATGTCTGGTTCTTTACCAAATGCAAGCTGCAATGGGGAGTATTTATGATATGCACTTGGTCTGATGCGAATTAATGAAGCAGCATGTAAAATTGCATGTCCCCATATAGAAATAGGGAGCTTTGTTTTCATAATCATTGGTCTAGCAATCATTTGCAGACGTTTAATCAATGATTCAGCCAATCCATTTTGAGTATGTACATGAGCAACAGGATGCTCAACAATGATTCCCATANCTATCAACATAAACATATTCATATTCATATCCATATCTATATTCGTATCCATATTCATATTCATGTTCGTGTATGTTGAATTCAGATCGTGATTGTGACTCGTATTCTTAATCTTAATGGGCGATGGATCCATCTAAAGAAACCACAGTACTGGGCGGCGGGGGACACCAGCAACACTCTCACCGGTCAACTGGGCCCTGGCCAACGTATTAACATATTCGTATTCGTATCACGTATTCGTATTCATATCCGTATCCAAGGAAACACGATCGTCGGCTCCCACTAGGATCATAACCCTCACGATATTTCCAACATGTAGTAGTCACAATCCCTTCACGTCCTTCAACATGTCGTATTTCCATCACTTAACAAAAATATGCATATAATATCGTTTTTCTTTTAAACCAAGCATGCAACATATCTTTTAAATGTCAATGTTAAATCATAAAAATCCATAAACATTTAAAAATCAACGTTTTAACATATAAAAATCATTAAAAGCCATAAACGTTTTAAAATCAACATTTTAACATAATAAACATTTAAAATAACCTTTTGACATTTAAATCATAAACCTTTAAAATAACCATTTTAACATATAAGAATCCTTAACATTTAAAATAGACATATTAACATATAAAAATTCATAAACATCCATAATCATTGAAAATAATCATATTAGCATATAAAACAGCATTCAGGACACTGCCATGACGATTACTAATTTCTAGGTGTGAAAAGACCGTTTTACCCCTAGACGTAAAATTTCACGTTTTTGACATTTTCTTAATTCCATTGACTCTAACATGTCCCAAATAATTATTTAAGCTTACATGAATTTTNAGCATTCAGGACACTGCCATGACGATTACTAATTTCTAGGTGTGAAAAGACCGTTTTACCCCTACACGTAAAATTTAACGTTTTTGATATTTTCTTAATTCTATTGACTCTAACATGTCCCAAATAATTATTTAAGCTTACATGAATTTTCCCATATTTTTATTTAGCCTAAAACGAGGACTTTTAAATTAATCTTTAAATGTGACGTATTAATGCGTTTTAATCCTGAATTAAACCAAAACTTAATATAAAATTCCCAAATTAAAAACTTAGACTTATAATAATTATTCAAGCTTAAATCTAATTTTTCATAATTTTATAAAGCTTAAAACTATGTGTTTCAATTAATTCGTTAATTAGCGTTTCGTGCGGCGATTAAATCTCGAATAAATTCAAAACTCATTATTTTGATCCCAAATTTTAAACATAGAATTTTTATTATTTATTCTACCCTTTCAAGTCATGAGCCACACCCGTGGACCCATAGATTCATTTTTAGCCTTTTAATTTTCGTTTTTGACACACTAATGAACCTACCGAGCCATCTCCCGATTTACTCGAGCCACGCCCGGGCCACCTTGAGCCAAAACCTAGCCAACCCACCTAGGGACCCTACTGACCAAGCCCAGCCCGTAAAACAAGCCCTGGCCCGACCAAAAACTTGCTGGAACTCGCCCTAAAATTCTGCATGTGTGTGTTTGTAGTGTCCTTGTTGCATTGGGACTCCTAGCCGCCTAGGACTCTACCAGCCCTTAACCACTGACCACCCACCTATCCCTAACCATCCCTGGACCAAGCCCAGACCCAGCCCAGCCACCAGAACCCACGCACGCAGCACTGAAACGTGACAGCAGCATCACGCGCAGCACTTGCTGCCATGCATATCTCACGTCTTCTTGAACCAGCAGCCAACCAAGCCGCCACAGCCCCTGCCCAGGCCCTTAAGCACCCTACTAAGACCCTAAAGAGTTGACCTAACCCAGCCCAGAGCCCCCAGGCCGAGCTCCTTAACCCTGCACCTGCTGAACACCTGCGCAGCCCCTTAATTCCTCTCGGGTGGGAGTCCTTCTTGGATAGGACTCCTCCCAGCCCACTTGTCTTGAGTCCTAGCATGGCTAGGACTCTTCCCTTGACTCACACATGACCCTATCCCAGCCTGGTCCAGCCCCAGCCAAGCCAAGCCACAAGCACCCATCAACCGAGCCCTCAAGACACACATATTCGTAAATGGGTTTCCAGCTTCTGTTAATATTTGTGCAGCTTATTGTGCTTGTTTCTAGGCCCTTAAAATTGTATAAAACAACCCTTAATCCATACTCTAATCATGGCAGCCCCTTAGACAATACAAATACATGATTTGGGTAAACAAAAACTCAAGTTTAGAACCCATGTGCATGCAATTTCGAAAATAATTATCATGGCCCTTGATTTGTCATTCAAAACATGCAATAAATCATAATATGGTGTGATGATGTTTGAAGGAAAGACTAGGCATGCCTTTGCGTATTTAACGCACGAAAACTTGTTGACGATTGCGAAGAACGGACGAGAACCGTGGCTATAAACTCCCTTAGCTTTCACCGAAGGTTTCTTCTCAAAATTTATGTGTGTGCCGTGTGTTTTCTCAAGTGTTTGGAAGAGTTTTGATGGCACAAAATACTGAAAGTGGCGTGAGAGAGTTGTGGTTTGGGGAGGGTTTTTCATATATTTTATAGTTAATTAATTACTAATTAGGCTTTAGGCCTATTAAGCCAACAATTAGGCCCATTAGTCTTAATTAATATTTAATTAAAATATAAAAAATTGTTTTGGTAAAAATATGTTTGTGAGTCTAATAGTCGGGTTGCTAAAAAGTTCGTATTTTTGTTGAAAATCCAACACCGATAAAAATCACGCTCCGACGTATAAAATCACCTCAAAACCCCTTATTTTCAAAAATAAGAAAAAGCATCACCCATATTTTAAATAATTAAAAACAATTATTTTATAAAAATATTTTACATTTTTTCAGCCCTCGGTCTCCGTTCCTCGATCGCAACTCGAAAAACCTTTAAAAATATATTTTAATGCAACCGTGTAGAAAAATATATTTTAAACATGTAAATATGCACAACATAATTAATTTATGCAACTAAAACATTTAATTAAAATACAAAGAATTTAATAACTCAATGCATGTAGTTCGCGTGAACCTTTAAATTTTCGGGGCGTTACAGTTGAGGTGGTGCAATAGGCACATACACCATATATCCAAAAATTCTCAGATGAGAAATGTCTGGTTCTTTACCAAATGCAAGCTGCAATGGGGAGTATTTATGATATGCACTTGGTCTGATCCGAATTAATGCAGCGGCATGTAAAATTGCATGTCCCATATAGAAATAGGGAGCTTTGTTTTCATAATCATTGGTCTAGCAATCATTTGCAGACGTTTAATCAATGATTCAGCCAATCCATTCTGTGTATGTACATGAGCAACAGGATGCTCAACAATGATTCCCATAGACATACAATAATCATTGAAAGTCTGGGAAGTAAATTCACCAGCATTATCAAGTCTAATTTTCTTGATTGTATAATCGAGAAATTGATTCCTCAATTTTATTATTTGAGCAAGTAATCTTGCAAATGCAACATTTCGAGTTGACAATAAACATACATGTGACCATCTGCTGGAGGCATCAATCAATACCATAAAGTATCTGAATGGTCCACATGGTGGATGGATTGGTCCACAAATATCACCCTGAATACGTTCAAGAAACATTGGTGATTCAGTTTGGATTTTGGCTGGTGATGGTCTTATAATAAGTTTTCCAAGAGAACATGCTTTACATTGAAACTTATTATTCTGAAAGATCTTCTGGTCTTTCAATGGATGACCATGTGTATTTTCTATAATTCTTCGCATCATTGTTGAACCAGGATGTCCTAATCGATCATGCCAATTGGTTAATATTGAAGAATTATCAATTACCATGTTTGATTCAATGGGACGTATATGTGTATAATGCAATCCAGTAGGGAGCATTGGTAGTTTTTCAATCACATATTTCTTTCCTGATTTATATGTGGTAAGACACATATATTTCTCATTCCCTTCATTCATTGTTTGAGTATCATACCCATGGGAATATATATCATTAAAACTCAACAAATTTCTTTTCGATTGTGGTGAATATAAAGCATCATTGATCAAAAATTTTGTACCATTAGGTAACAAAAATTGTGCTTTACCACATCCTTTAATCAAGTCTACAGGACCTGATATTGTATTCACCATTGTTTTTGTTGGTTTTAGTTCCAAGAAATATCTTTTATCTCGGAGGATAGTGTGCGTTGTACCACTATCAGGTATGCAAACTTCAGCTTGGTTCATAGCATTTTCCATATTTGAACTTCAAAAAAAATGTGCAATGAAATAAAATTACTGACAATACATTTATAAAAATAAAATACAATGCAATACATATTTAAAAATTTAACACACGATAAAATATTATCATACAAGTATATGGAAAAATAAAATTTTTTTACATATCTATTCCATCAGCAAATTGGTCATTGTCTGAGAAATCAATCAGAAAATCTCCAGCATCGAAATGAGTTGAATTATTCAAATGTTCATTGTGTTCAGTAAAATTGGTCTCCTTTTCTTTCCCCTTTAATGATTCTTTATAAAGTTTATAAAGGTGCTCAGGGGCTCGACAAATACGGGACAAATGTCCTGGAGTACCACATCTGAAACAAGAAATTTCAAATCTTTTTGAGTGATTCTCATTAACACTCATATTCTCATGATGCCTTTTCGGTGGATGGTTTGGGACGCTCTTTTGAGTTGAGTTATAGAAATAACTATCTCGATTATTTTCAAAACCACCGCCACGACCACGACCACTTCCACGTCCACGTCCACGACCACGACCTCGATTTTGTCCTCGACCAAAATCTTGTTTATAACTATGATTTTGGTTTCCAGGTTTACATTCATTTTTGTTTACGACATTTACTTCAGGAAATGCCGTTGAACCAGTGGGTCGTGCTTGATGATTTCTCATTAACAGCTCATTATTCTTTTCCGCCACGAGAAGACAGGCGATGAGTTCAGAATATCTCGCAAATCCACGCACTCTATATTGTTGTTGTAGAGTTATATTTGATGCGTGAAACGTGGAAAATGTTTTTTCAAGCATTTTTGATTCTGTAACCTCATGTCCACAAAATTTTAGCTGCGAGATTATTCGATACATCGCTGAATTGTAATCACTGACTTTCTTAAAATCTTGGAATCTCAACGTATTCCATTCATCCCGGGCGGTCGGAAGTATAACTTCCCTTATATGTTCGAATCTTTCTTTTAATCCCTTCCACAAAACCATGTGATCTTTTTCAATCAGATATTCACATTTTAATCCGTCGTCGAGATGTCGACGCAAAAATATCATGGCTCTTGTCTTTTCTTGTGATGTGCATATGCCATTTTCTTTTATGGTCTCATTTAGACCTAATGACTCAAGATGCATTTCTACATCGAGAGTCCATGGCATATAATTTTTCCCCGTAATATCAAGAGCAATGAATTCGAGCTTTGCCAAGTTTGACATGGTGGTACTAAAAAAAATTACGATGCATTTTATTAGTTAATGAATATTACAATACAAAGTAATGGATAAACAACAAATACAAGCATTCGTAAAAATAAAGAAAACACATGAGGAGGATATTCTCCGATAAGTACAAGATTCGTGAGTATTATAACCAAAATAATTAAAAATAACTTTGTGAAAGCCATCTTCTTTTTTCTTCAAAAATTTGATGAAGAATAATTTTAGAGAAGAAGAGAAAGTTGGAGTGATTGAATATGTTTGTGAGATCATATTTATAGGGCAAAAACTAGCCGTTTTGTTACCGTTTATGACCGTTGGTGTACAAGAAAATAAATGTATGTATTTGTATAATTTTATGGTAATAATATGGTGTATATAATATTAGTAATGTTTTAAATAATTATGTATATCATATCACAATATTATAATAAGGTGTCATAAGATATTTTTTTTAAAAAACCTTATAGACTTTTATACTTGTCGTATCCCTTACCGGGAGTTTGGGATGTCGTCTTAACATCTTCCCAGGATTTATAACAAGTTTTTGAAAAATTTATTTTATTATAACATTATATTATATATTAAGTATATACACAATAAATAAATAAACAGTAAAATAAATATTATTACTTTTGTTATCTTTTTCTTCCGTTTTGGAGCTTGGAAAAATATGGAGGACTTTTAGAGCTTCGTGCTGATAACGTGTTGTGAAAAAGTAAAAATTTACGGTAAAAAGTAAAAATCTCAAACTCTCAAAATTATCACAGTACACACTTTATAATATTTTTCTCTCAACTCAATTGTGATTTTCTTCACAAATGAGAGATCTATTTATAGAAAATCTTACAAATAATACAAAAATAAAATCATCATTACCTACACCATCACGCACTAATTTTCAATATTTACAACTCTTATTTTCAACATTCAAATATTCAACATACACATTTTAAATATTAATTTTCAATAGTTCATATCTAAATTCACTCTTCTCCATTTTTATCTTGCTTGTTAAATTTATAACACTAAATTTCTCATTTTAAATAAATTAATAAAATAAAAAAGGTAAAACTAGTAGCATAGTTATCTTGCTAAAGACTAGAGTAGTGCTGACACAAAAAACCCAATGACTACATCTCTTTTCTCAACTGTCCCTCCAAATCTCTCTTTTTTCAGGTGATATCCCCATTTATTGTTCTGAATTCCAAGGGATATATCTTTTCTTGTTCTGAGTTTGTTTTTTTTTTCTTGGTTGACAAGGGATAATACTGAAAAAATTCCAGTTTCAACCCAAAAAAAACATTGGAAAGTAAGAAGGGTAACGGCATGCTGTGTTGATTCTTCGAGACCATTTTCGAAACTTGGAATGTGGAGGCGGGATTTATTGTTTACGGGGTTCTCTTCTTCACTTTCTCTAGTTTTCCCAACCTTGGGTAAATATAGGCCACGCATTATCTTATTTGTTTTGATTTCGACATGGATCTAAAAATGAATATTTCTGACTGGTACTGCCAATTTTTGATTTTTTTTGACAGCACCAATTTGTAATATTTTATTTTCAACTAGACTATTATTTGCTTTATAAGTTCTCTAAGCTGTTGAATGATATAGTTGAGAAGGAGCTTAAGGTTTCTGTATGTTTTGGGAAAATGTTATGGGGGAAGTCTTGAGAAATGCTTTTTAATGATAAAAAAAATAAAGATACTTATTTGGTGTTTTTTTATGAGGAGACGGTCTGTGGTATGTGTCAACCCAAGTAAAATTTTATTTCATAATAATCACTAAATGATGGTTGAATTGATAAATGTGTGGATGATGATTAGGAGTGTCATACTTTGATATTTAAGGTATGCTAAATTTAGTTTAAATATTTCAAAATGCTATATTTTTCATAAAAGAGACTGAAAAGGGGTTGATACTAATTGAGCTACGTTCAACCCTATTGAATATTGAAATGCACGTGTTATTGAAAAAGGAATCATTATTCATATATTTGTGGTTATCATTAATTAGGCAAGGCCAATTGTGGTGCAACTGTGAAAATAAGGTGAAGTGTTCTGACTGAGGACAGTTCTGGATTGGATATAACAAAATTCAATACTAGATTTATATAAGATATGCAGTGCGTAAGTGTCTTAGATCAAGTCACCAAAATTTTATGCATTTGAATATTGCAATGTATGAGAGGCCACTTTAAAATATGGATGGCCAAAGGCTCGAGATCCCGTTAAGTTCTTAAAAATTTTAGACACTAGCCACCTTGATACTGCTGAATGTTTTTCCTGTTTAAATGTCAATCAAGAGATGAAGTTATCATGTTAATTCAGATTTTTTTTATGATCGTTTTGTTTTGTTCTTGGGAGAAGTTGAAGAGATCAAGGGCTGTTATATAACAATATAAGGATTGAATTCAGATTGTCCTCCAATGTCCATGAGGGGCTTGATAAATTGGGTGTTGATGAGTTTGCATGGATGTTGAACTGCCTAGCCTACTTTGCAGGGTCTTGCAGCGAGGAAGACTTGAAAATGGATGTGATGGTTGATGAATTAAATGCCTACTCATACTCATATCCAACAGAATTACCTTCTTCTAAGTTTGTCTTCAAGTGGTGAGCACTTCTTGAATTTGTTTATGCATTGTTATTCAGCTTTTATCACGCCCTTTTAAGTCATCCAGGATTTCTGTGAAGAATGCTATGAAATATTTGTTTATGTTTTTGGGAAATACTTTCATTGCCCAGAAATATAAGCATACCTATGTTATTTTTAAATACTTTCCCAAACATGCATTTTTATTGGCTTCCACATTCTCCTTCAATTTTATTATTTTTCAATTAATGTTTCATTATATAGAAAAAAATTATAATTATATCAGTATATTAAATTCTAACATGGTGCATTATTCTTTCAATTTTTAAAATATTTACATTATATTTGAAAATTTAAGTTATCCAATATATTCATGATACAAGATATTTAGAGGTTGCTTCCAAAACTGAACAACACCACATTCCCTGGAAATATGTTTCTGAGAAATATTGAAATATATCAAAACATGCCATTTACTTCTTAAAACAACAATACTACTACATTCCCTTCTCTTGACTAAGCGTTGGTGATGAACCTTGTGAGTTGAATTGGGAGGCTTGATTCTTATGTGTTTGATCTCCCAATCTCAGGCTGCATCCTTAGCACTGCCAATTAATTTCATCTCGTATAGGTGGATCTTAGACATAGCTAATGAAAATTGGTGAATGTAAGACATGCTTAGTTGTTAAAATATTCATTAAGTGGGACATTATATATTTTTGTCTAAAACCTGAAAGCACTTCTGTACATCTGCCTTTTGCATACTGCTCCCCCTGTTTGCTTGGTTCATGCCTCGTGAGGCAGAGTGCATGAAAAATATGATCTATGAAATGATAATATGGTGTAGAATTTAAGGTCAGGATGGTAATGAATAAATGAGATGCATCAAACTTTATTAAGGTTCTTGCACAGTTTGTGCAACTTGATTTCATTCTTCATATTCAATTTGTTATTGGTTATCCTAACAATATTCAAGGAACAATTTTTCTGCATGTTGTCGTGAACAAACTCCAGCTACATAACTTTTTTCAATGCCTGCTTGTGAAATGAAAAATTGAGCTTGGAAAATGGTTGTTCAGACCTTCCATTTTTTGTTGACTTAGAGATTGATCAATTTCTTATGGAAATGACCTCTTATGGAGATGACCCCAAGCCACCCATTCCTGAATAAAACAATTAATTTCCTCAATATCTTACTTGCGCTTTCCATTTCTTCCAACACAAAACCTTTTATTTGTGACAAAGATGAATAAGAGTACAAGAAAACTTTTCAAAACTTGGATGCTCTGGTGATACATCGATTTACCTTTTCTTTGAATGGGATATGAATGACCGAAAAACCTACTATAACCTAATCTAGTTAGCTTGTATCACTAATTGTAGGAACCTCACTCTTTTCATCTATTTGAAGGGTTGAATCGAGAAAACCGGAGCGTTATTCATCAGCTGCGCCATTGTCCCGTAAGTTAGTAAGCTCTATCATAGTTTTTGTGCAAATTCTGTGAGTAAAAGTGTCAATATGTTGCTTATCCATTCTACCTATATTCCTTGAATGCTTTGGTCCGTGATGTAGATGGCTGATCAAGATGAAGTGGCTTTAGTATTTTCAGAGTGAAACAAGATTTTGACAATACATGCATCTAACTTACTCACTCATGTCTTGGTCTATTACACAGCTGATGCACGGCTCCGCATTGTTTCTGAGAGAGTAGATTTCATCGATAACCTCATAATTTCTGTTTCGGTAATTTGGTCCGCCGGTCTTATTTTTCAGTTTGACATGTCTTTGCAGGTTTTCCGATAAGAATTTTTTTTATGCTCTTTGGTTCAGATAGGTCCCCCCAATTCACTGTTCTTGAGATCCAAGGACAAAAGTACGTGGAGTCCTAAAGATGTTGCTGAATCCGTTTTAGCTGACAAGTCTGCTCTGGTATTTTGACTCTCTTGTCTACCACAAGCAATATACTTTTTGGTCATCTGATCACTAAATAATCACTCCAGATTCTGATTTATTGTCAAGTTTGCTAGCTACAAAGGAGGATTCAGGGAATGTGTAACTTTATCAGAGATATACTTCTATATATTTATTAATCTTGTTTTTAAAACACCAACTACATTTGATCTGTCTCTATGAGGCTTCGCCTCTCATGCCTGCTGCTCTCTTTGAAATTTTGTTTAACGAATCTGTATGATTTCAATTTTAATTTTGTTTCGCCACTTTTGATCAATTCCAAATGACTTTTAAATAGATAGCCATTTTCTCCCCTAAAATTCTTTGAATTGCATCCTATTGTTACGAACAGCGTGTAACCTCTAGTCAGCGAATGGATGAAAGTTCAGTTCTTGATGCACATTCTTCTATAGTAAGTATAATTTTTATTCTCTAATCTATTTGTCTCAACTAGTAACAGCACTAATCTTGGCGCTATAATTTGACATTTTCTTGTATCAAGCTTATCATGTTTTTTTTCTCTCAGATTGATGGTGAATCTTATTGGTATTACGAATACCTGGTTCGAAAATCACCAACCAAATCTGTAAGTTGGCCCCCATTCATTCACCACTGAAGAATATTGGCTTTTGTATANACCAAATCTTTACAGACATTTTGTTGCTTCGACAGCTGCACGTGATGGTAAGATACATTATTATATTCTGGTATTAATTTGCACGCATCTGCATGTGTTGCATGCTTCTACAAATTGTTTGTTATTATTTTTTAAGTTAAGTTAATTTTTATATATAACTATGAATAATTATATTGAAAATATTTGTAATTATTTTGTTATAATTTGTAATTATTATTTGGATAATGAAAATTAATGATGCATTATATTAAAAAATTATTTAATTTTATAAATTGTGATTATTATTTGGATTATGCGCGATTTTTTTTAAAAAAAAATGAAATTAATGATGCAATTACATTAAAAAATTATGTATGTTCTATAAATATTGTGAATTTTTGCATGAAAATTAGCAATTATATTAAATATAAATATAATTTATTTTGTGGATAATGAATAGTTTGGTAATTTGAAAATTAGTTTGTTTAGAGGGATATGGGTAGTATTGTCATTTTTAAAATGTTATTCACACATAGAGACCAAAGTAGTTAATATTTGGGGTAATTCTTTATAAAATATTACATATATATACACTATACAAGTACATTAAATTTTAATGTGAAGTAAAATTTTATTTTTTATAGAGTATATTGTGTTGGTGTAATTTTTTCTCCATCTACATTTTTGTATGTATAAAATATAAATATATATGTTGTGTATGTGTTGGGTGTCACGGTAAAGTGTAAAGAAGAATGATACAGTTTGAGAGAATGAAGAATATCTTATTTTCCATTATACGAGAATGAATATATGTAACTGCAAGAACAATTAACTAGAGAAAGTGAGTGATTCTATACCATTAATCAAAGTATAATAAATGTTAGTGAAAGATTCTCTCCTACTAATTAACCTGTAATTATGTAGAATATTTAAAGCTAAATATTACATTATACACAGTTTATCAACAGCTAATGCTTTCCTTAATATACCCCCTCAAGATGGTGTCTCTTGGGAGGACACCAATCTTGACTCGAAGTTTCTTGAGACGGTGTCGAGATAATGCTTTAGTGAGTCCATCCGCCAGTTGATCATCGGAAGAGACATGGGAAACTCGAATCGTGCTGCTTTGTACTTTTTCTCGAACAAAATGAAAGTCAATAGCAATATGTTTCATCCGAGAATGGAAGACTGGATTTTCACATAAGTATGTAGCACCAATATTATCACAATAAACTGCCGGAGTGGTGGAAATATGAACTCCTAATTCATGTAATATCGACTGAAGCCAAGTGATTTCAGCAGTGACAGAGGCTACAACAAGTGATTTCTTGAGTTGACAGACGAATGTTGTTCTTGTAAATGAAGCTTGGAGGTTGAACCATGTAGACATCTTTAGTTAAGTATCCATGAAGAAAAGCATTATTGACATCCATTTGCTTGACAGACCACCCTTTAGAGAGGGCAAGACTAATTACAAGGCGAACTGTGGTTGGGTTGATGACTGGACTAAATTTCTCTTGATAGTCAATGCCCGGTAGTTGGCGAGAGCCCTTGGCAACAAGCCTAGCCTTAAAGTGATTGATGAAACCATCAGGGTGGCATTTAATGCGAAATACCCATTTACAGCCAATCAAGTTTTGTGAAGATTTTGGAGGAACAAGACTCCAAGTGCCATTACTTAAGTGAGCATTAAACTCGTCGGACATGGCTGCCCGCCATTCATAATGTTTCTTGGCTTGGGAGACAGAAGTGGATTCAATATATGGTGAGGAATTTGTGATAGTCAAGCTAAGTTTGGTGATAGGTTTGTGTATGTGGTTTTTGGCTTGTGTTCGCATTGGATGAATATTTTGAGATGATGAGTGATTTGCTGGTTGGGGTGAAGGAATGGAGGATGTTGATAAAGATAATTCATACGATGACATACTATGGAGTTCGCGAAGGGAATGCTGAGTAGGGTTGGCCACATGATCGCCAAAGTCTACCCCAATGGAGATATGTTTGGGATTGGAAGGAGAAACTCTAGAATGTTGGTGTTGACTCGGAGAAGTAGCAGGAATTTGGGAAATTATAGTAGCTGATGGTGGAGTAGGCAAAGGAATAACTTCATGTAATGAACTTTGTTGAGGGAAGAAGAAATCAGGAGGTGATGAAGATTGAGGAGGTGAGAAAGTATTATGCGAGGAAGATTGGAGTGTAGATATAGTTTTCGACGTCCACTCTTGGAAAATGGTATCAAGCGGACGGGGAATAGTTAGTGATTAATTCAAAAAGGGAAAATTGTCTCAACAAATGTGACATGGCGCGATANATGAGTAACCAAGAAATACGCAAGGGTGAGAACGAGGTTCAAGCTTGTGAGATCCGTATGGCCGAAGCCATGGATAAGAGAGACAACCTAATGATCAAGTTTTTCTTGCACTAAAAGTCTCCAGTAAAAATTATTTAAAAGTTCAAGCTCAAAATGATCGCAAATGCATGATTCAAGGTATAGTATAGTGTATAAAGTACGGATATCCTTCAACCGAGACTGTATCACTCGCATATTATTTTCAATTATATATTCTTTAGCAAATGATAATTGAGATGAGTGTTAACTACTAGAATTTAATTGACTAATTGGCTCAAAGGCTAAATAAGCAATGTAAAATGAATATTTAAAATTAAACAGAAAGTGAATTTGTTAGGAATCTCGGTTCACCTACCCCTAATTATTTTCAATTATTAATCTATACTAATGTTCATTACCTTTGACAAAGTTTCCTAAATAATTAACACACTTTCTCAAGCTATTTTAAACTAATTCGATACGATATCAACGGTGAATTGCATGCACGATCTATGGAATCTCTTAGCTTTCGACCTATTGGATTATGACTATCACCATGTATTCAATTTTATATGTCTATGCAAATTGTAAATCCACGGATTATATTATTCGTTCCTATTGCAACTTATTCTCTTGAACTCACTTACAATATAAAATATTATCAAAGTTAGCTAGTCTTCAATAATTCGAGGAAAAACAATAATATAATCAAGAATAAAACACAAGTCGGTGATTAAATAAATTCAAACAACCGTTCAGGGTAAGATCCCCTTAAATCCCAACCAAAGACATTATCTAACAGAAACGATTTATGTGATAAACGGCAGTGGAAAAGTATGTGGCCAAGAAAGTGGCATGTGCCCATGACGAAGTAATGTGAGACCTGTCTCGATAATGTGTCGTTGACGGCGCTCAGAAAATTCATTATGCTCGGGTGTGTGGATGGGTGGTAAGATGAGAAATACCATTGGTGGCAAGCAAAGATTTGAGTGAACCACTATTATCTGTGTAAAGTGTGATGATGATTTGTTTAAATATTTTTCCACAAGAGCTTTAAAAGGAGTAAAAATGTTGAATACACCAGATTTGTGCTTAAGGTGATAAAGCCAAATATAATCAGTGTAATTATCCACGAAAATGACATAATAATTATACTAATTGTACGAAACAATTGAGGAGGTCCACACATCAGAGTATACTAATTCTAGAGGACGAGAACTTGAAAGAGATGAAATTGAAAATGGTAATTTATGTGTTTTATTGCAATACAAGAATTACAAGTGAAGTTGGACTCTAAAGAAGATGACACATACAACCATTGATTGAAAATTAAATGACGCAAAATACTGGAAGAGGGATGACCAAGGCGATAATGCCACTGGTTGGCGGAAGTGTTTATTGACGAAAAGGTAATGACGGGTTTCGTATTTGGTGATACATGCTGCCACGTATAAACACCATCTTTAGTCGCTCCTTTCAATAGAGTTGCCCGCGTAATATAAAATGAGGATGGTAAGAGTTCAATTGAAACATGATTATAAGAACAAAATTGTGAAACAAATATGAGGTTCTTTTTCATAGGAACACAAAAACATTATCTAACAGAAACGATTTAGAAGAAGAAGATAGTGTTGTTGAGCTGCTATGAGTGATAGGTAAGCCTTTGCCATCTCCGATATGTATATTCTCAGTTACAGGGTAGTCAGAGTGAAGAGACAGATTTTGTAGATCGGATGTGACATGGTGTGATGCACCGGAGTTGAGTAACCATTCTGTTTCAGAAGGAGCAGGAGGGCCGGCTGGATAGGCTTGAGGAGTGATAAAATGTGCTTGGTGTATGGGAGAATTGTTTGTATTTTTGCTGGGCTGAGGCATGGGAGACCGAGTCATGTTTTTAAACATAGGGCAACGCTTTGCGGAGTGACCTTGTTCCCTACATAACTGAGACTTTCCAAAATATGGACGACTATGAGAAAAAGGTTGAGATGGATATGGGGATATATTGGCAGGAAATTGAGGACGATGGTTTTTTTATATTTGTTGGTGTGTACTGTGCGGTTTGGTGGTGGTGGCTATTGTGGTGGAAAATGAGATGATTTTTGTGTGGGATGGTTGAGGCATGTGAGAGATGTTAATTTTCTTTCGTGCTTCATACTTGAGGTGGACTTCAAAGTTAATGAGTTTTTCATGCAATTCTTCAAATGTAACAGGGCTTTCACGAACTTGTACGGCTGAACGCAGATCTTTGTATTCTTCATCAAGACCGCTTAAGATTTTCAACACAAGATCATCATTATCGATACAATGATTGAGCATGGCAAGTTCATCGGCAATAACTTTAACATGTTACATGTAGTCGGTTATTGATTGTGTCCCTTTTGTGCGAGAATTCAAAGGTTTTCTTTTAATTGTGTAACTCGACCTCGAGAGGGTGACATATATATTTTCCATGCTTTCTTGATGTACGAGCAGATGAAATAAAAAGAACAAGATTTGGAGTGATAGAACTGGCTATAGCTCTGAGTATTAGTTGGTCTTGTCGGATCCAAATAGTGAAATTTGGATTTGAAGTGACAGCATCAATGATGTTGATTATTTGTGGGGGGCAAGGTTTAGATCCATCAATGAAATCCCACAAGGTCATAGCCTATGAGAATTGCATGGAATTGAAATCGCCATGATGAGTAATTGGTGAATGTGAGTTTGACAAAGATTTGAATGTTGGCATTGATGGAAATGATGGATGAGGGACTATCAAGATAATCGATAATTATGGGTTGACTTTGACTGGAGGATGTGGCTGAAGAATTATTTTGAGGTGGCAGAAGGTTGGGTTTCGGCCATTTGGAAAAGAGCGAAACTCGTTTGAGTATTTTTTTATTCTCTGATACCATATAAATGGTAAAGAAGAATGATACAGGTTGAGAGAATGAAGAATATCTTTCTTTCTATTATACGAGACAATGAATATATATAACTATAAGAACAATTAACTAGAGAAAGTGAGTGATTCTCTCCCATTAATGAAGCCATAATAAATGTGAGTGAATGATTCTCTCCGACTAACTAACCTGTAATAATGTAGAATATTTACAACTAAATATTACATTATATACAGTTTATCCACAACTAATATTTTTCTTAATATTCACACACCATTATGAGCATTTCCAACGTTTAAATTTTCCCTCATTGTTTTGAAATGTTAATTCTTGAAGAAGGGAATAAAAAGATGTTTAATGTGGTGCTTCTATAAATGGATTTTTCCTGAGTTCTGTTCTATCGCAGGTTATTTGTACTCTCTGAATGCTTCAACTCTAAGCAAGCAATGGGACAAAGTGAGTGTGGTTTTACTTTGGACAAAATTCATTGTGCTCATGTTCCTATTATAGATTCCTTGATATGGGAAGCAATCTAAGATATTAGGGACACGAAAGCTGCACAAATCTGAATGCTTGTTTTGGTTATGCAGATGGGGCCTTTCCTGGTGAAAACCGTGGCGTCTTTCCGTCTTCTCCCTCCCACAGAAAACTATGTTCCTCCTTATAAGGACCCCTGGAGATTTTGGTGATGGATCTTTTGCTTAACCTACTTGAATTTGTTGTTTTTTTCTTAGGAATGTATTTGTTAGCGATACTATATCTGTCATGCCCATTTCATTATTATTATTATTGACAAGTCATAGGAGGGAGTCTCTGGATTTAGACATTTAGTTTTTTATATTTATATTATAATTTCAGCATCTACGTCGAATTGGAATCAAAACTGTTTGAATTATTGCTATATCATTTCAGTTACAGCTCAAATCAACTTAATCAAACTTACTTTTTAAATCATAAACCGGCTGTAGGAAATAGCAGTATTGCTCATAACATCGTCAAACTATGGCAAAATATAAAGAATTTTGTTTCTCAAATTTAATACCAAAAAGTTTGAATGAACTCATATACATGAAAAACTTAAATCATACAAACAAAATTATGTTCTTCAAAATTCCAAGAAGTTGATTAGGACACCGACTGAACATGACAACTGATTTGCCAATTAAGCTTGGAAGACGACACTTGCTGTGTCAAACTTCCCGAAACTATAATTTAAAAGTGTGAACCAAATAATGCATCAAATCAAATAGCTCTAATATAATTGTTTTAGCATTAAATTCCCCTCATAAATTGTTTAAACATGCGACTTCTACCATAATTTATTTTCGGAAGGGGATGATGAAGTAAGCAAAACTTATTCTAGTTTCCTTAACTACTAGCAATCACTGACGGTGATGTTTTGTTCCGGTCTCAATTTTCTTTTTTGACTGGTAGGGGTACCCCCATCCTGACTGGGTAGTGTTTTGTTTTAAAAACAACAAAACAAAACAAAACTAGCAATCACATCCAACACGATAAGCTAATAAAATTGCAAAAATGATGATATGGATAATCACATATGAGAACCAATTGTAGCATAAAATATCAAGCTGCTAAAAGTAGAACCACGAAACAAGATATTTAAACAAATACTATAATGGATATTTACAAGAATTAATTTACACTGTCAAGATTTCCCTGAATCAAATAGGAAAACTTTACACTACACCAAAACACAGCGAGGAAAGCTTTGCCCTAGACTAGAACAGTGTGTGTTGCACTACTCTTGTCATAGAAAAAGAATGCAGAAAACTTGCTGGCTTAAAGGTCAGTCCTGTGAAGTTGTAGAGTATTCAAATAAAAGACGTTTGAATGGACCGGATTGTAGGAGAACCCTCAATCGGCTTGTAAGCTGGTAAATCAACGTCCACTGCATCGCCATTTCTGAATCTTTCATCTGTCTGACAACAGAGGCCTGAATACGTACAAGTGTTATTAGGAAACCAAAAAAAGTCAGAAATAGGTAAAGGTGCTAATATCCACATTTCAGGGGGTTTCCCCAAAAAAAACTCATAAAAAATCTTAAAAAGCAAATTTTGGATCATAACTTATAATTTTTGCACTTGATAAGAGAAGTTAGTGTCAAATACACCAAGTACTGGGGAGATGAATGCAAAACACCTGTAAATTTTCATATAGAGAGTAAGGAAAATTTGAGAACCTGAAGCCGCTTTCCCAGTTGAACTTCAACTTCTGTCCCGAATGAAATGTTGCTAGCGAGAGACTTGAGAGGATCAACGGTGGGATCCACAGCAAGTAAACTTGGGATCTGTGGAGCATAAACAAGCCTCCACCTAGCTTGTCCAAATTCTCCCTTGCCCTCTATCCTTGGCATCAAGGTTTCAAGCGTAGCAGTTGCAAGTTTCTTGAATGCAAGCTGGCCATCACCTTCTAATATTGATTCAGCTAGTTGACTCTCGAAAACTCTAGCAGCCTGTATATACAGAAACCATAATTGATGTAAGATAACTTAATTTCTTTCTTAGACACTGATCTCTATCCTCCCACGTACAAAAACTAAATGAATAGCAACAAAACAGGTTCAGAAAATTGTGGACAGGCAAAGTCAGATAGAGCCTTGAACATAAAACATGCCACATTTTTTCTTCACATACGACAAGCATATGTAAAACATGCAAGAGACCCAGCAGTTTTACGGCTTTAGAGTCCATCAGTCTATATCTTTAAAAAAAATTTCATGCACGCAACAGCTTGTGATTTGAACCTGAGACTTCGAAATAATTTAGTTTTCATTAGCTCCCATGGCATACAAGTGTGGACAGAGTGTTGTAATATTCACTAGAGTAAAATCCAGTCATATGACTCATATCATGTTATCATCTTTTAATGTAAAGCCAATTATATTAGCAAAAATAAATTCATGATTAAGCCCCCATTATATCACTACTCATATTCCAACTTTTGAGCCTTATTCTGACACTAACCTCATTTCGGATCATTCAAAATATAATATTTTTATGTCCAACGTACATAAAAATTTCTCACAATTCACTATAAATCTTCTTGTGATTTAGCATCCAAATTACCTCAGTTGCTGAAAGGACATCTTGCTCCACAGATCGTGTTGATGTTACTACCAACTTCTCTTGCCATTTGCTAGCTCGACTTTGAATTCTAAATTGCCATTCTGATCCTACCAGGGTTATATCTAGCGTAGGATCGAGTCCATTTTCGGGCTCAAACTTTGCTATGTTAAGATGCTCCCTTTTGAGCCGAACCTGGATTTGGGGAGAAGCACACAACATTTCTTTTAAAAAGAGATCATTAAGTTACACCAGCTAAATATGGTTTTCACACAATATGTAAAGAGCACCTGTGTTGCTACAAGATTCACATCACCATTCTCAAATGTTAGAGTGCCTTTAGTTCTTATCCGTTTTGGATGAGCTGGGCCATTCAATTCAAGCTCTCCCCGTACAGCAAAATTGAGTATCAAAGGATAAACTATCCTCAGTTCTGGTCCAAGAGTGACCCTTAAGTCCATCAGGCGAACATCAAGTTTAGGCTTTGTACTTACCAGCACCGTCTCTTTCTCAATCTCATCACGGTTACCTGAAAATTTCCAATTTTTGGTATTTTTTTCCCATGGTCGCAGACAAAAGAGTTCACGAAATCAACCTATTACAAGCATATCTTTCCATATGAATTTTCAAAGCATTGTATCAACTTAAAACTCAACACAGTTTTTTCAATTTTTTTTATTTTTCAGTAGGAAATTGTTGTACTTCCAAAGAAAAACTTATTTTGGAATACTGTGAAATTAACCATAGGTATGAAATTAAATTTACTGTGAAATTAACCATAGGTATGAAATTAAATTTAAAGAGACTCAAACTAACCAGATGGTTCATTGGATGAGATATTTGAAGCATCGGGTATAAGGTTGAGAAATCGTGAAATATACTTTGATGCAACCATGCGACTATAACCACCAGTTGGCAGCCTTGGTTCATTTAATGTTTCTCTATTAAAGGGAGCAACCCCACCACCCTTGTCATGTGGTAGATATGCTTCTCCGTGGCTAATTTTAATCTTCCCAGATATGTTTGGTTGCATAATGGATCCAGTTATTTGCAACTGAGAGTCAACCTGACCACTACGATATCCAAACTTTCAAATATAAACAAAACAATGATAAAATGGGATGGGAAAGGTACAAAACCCTTATTAACAAATACAAAGGGAATGCATGCTTTTTTTTCAGGTGTTTTTAAAGGTTCTTCTAAGAAAATGTGTTTTGAAAATGTATTGGAAAATGAAATGTATGTTTGGTTTTGGAAAGAAACAATAGCGGAATCATGGTAAGTTTTCTGGTAAATTTTTCATATTATATGACTAACTTTTGAAATATATTGTATTTTGCCATAATATAATAATAACAATGATGGTATTGTTGGAGAAAGATGAAAATTTGAATTAAGTGCAATGCTCGAGTAAGAAGGCAAAATATTTTTTTAGAAAATGAAACACAAAAAGAAAAGAAAAAAAACAAACCTAGCCAACATATACTTTAAGTTTTTTTAAAAGAATACCTCAAAGTATTCCTCGCGAGCACTTCCAGAACCTCACATTTTAAGTCCAGTTTGTCACTGAGAGATGATTCGCTGGTTCTCAAAGGCAGATTCCCTTTTACATACAGTTTCCCCCTTCTGTTTACTCTACCCTCCAATGAACTGATACGCAATCTATTCGAATTTATAAGAACAGTTCCTCCAAAATTGGTAACTGGCTTCCTGAGTACAGGTGAAGACACAGTCGCCCGGTGAAAATAGGCAGATCCATCTAGCACTGGTTGTTCAACGGTACCCCTTACCTTACAAAGTACAAAGAAAAACATATCACAGACAAACCTGGCGAATTACACAAACAAGGATTCCTTGGAAAGCAATTTCAATGCCTAATAAACATCCCTGAAATTTGCATGCTTCTGATATTTACAGGCTTCTATAATGAAAAGACAGAAAATTTTATACCAACCTGAAGCATAACTTCAGCATTGCCGTGGAGCCATTTAGCATAAGGAGATAATGCTGTTAGCAACATCATGCCACCATCCTTAACATCAGCATCAATCCTAACTTCTCCCGCATCCAGTATGTTCCAGTTCAAACCTCTAAGGCTCTCAGCCAACTGTGTGTCCCATACCTCTTGATTTTTTTCTCTTGATCCTTTTCTATCATTAGCCTCATCTGCAGATATTTTACTTCTCTCAGTGTCCCAACCACCTACCCATGTGGCTTCCTTTCTATCACTTTCAGTACTTTCTTCCTCAGCAACAATGTTTGGTACAAGTGTCAAAGGAATACTTCCTTGAAAATGTACATGACCATTTTGAACATTGGGCTCAAATTTTGCATTAAAAAGGAATCGACTCGATGAAGTTAAGGAGGCAACAATTTCTGCCCTCCCAAGATCGATACCTCCAACTGCCCCATCCAGGAGCCTTACTTGGACATCACATTCTGGTTTCACTAAATTTCCTTTAAGATCACCTTCCATGTGCAGTATACCTCTAATCGGTGACAAAAATTGCCGCAAAGAATGAACGGCTTCCGTGGCTGAATTTTCAATAACCTGAACCAAAGTGGGGACTAAACTGACGGGGAAATTCAGAACAGCAAAATGCAAATTTGTTTTTGGCCCTAAAACTGTCCCATCTGCATGGATTGTCGCATTATCCCTTTGGATAAAGATTTTCTCTAGTCGCAAACCGTCATTATTACTGTACATCCCAGCTGCTAGAATACGTTGGGTTGTATATGTTCCCCACTCCCATTCTTCTCCATGAAAGTCAAATTCTGCCTAAAGGAGACAAAAATTAAAAACCAATTAGCAAGGACGGTCAAAGTTATTGAACAACTTTGAATTCAGGCACAAATTTTAATGAATTTTATTCATTCTGTGTCTATATTATTTTCCTTTGAACAAGCTGTAGTAAATCAATTATGCACTTCTATTCTTCGAACAATGTCACTCAGGCATTCATTGAGCAAAAGGTGCAGATATGTATACCTTTGTATCTCCATTGCCTCCTCCACTTGCATCTAGCGAACCACGCCAGCGACCTTTAAGCTCAGCCAAACCTGGAAGGTCGTGATCTAGGACAATTTCGTATGATGAAGCACAATGACCGCGAATTTCCTACAAAAGTTTACACAATAATACAATAATATAAATCAAACGAGTTAAATACATTCAGAAACTCCTCATTTGATTGAATTTATCAGAATCTTGGGAACTGAATTACCTCAAGTAACTTTTGAACAGTTTCAGCACATAATCCAACTGACTGCAAACTTTGAATGAAAATGTCCTGAAAAGAAAGATAGACATAAACAAATGTTATTTATTCACATACGAATATGTGTGTCTGCAGTACAGTAAAACACAAACCTCACATCCGGGGGAAGGGGGGGTGTTATAAGAAAAGGTATAATTCCTGAATAAAATTCGTGCACAAACATAATAGAATGCGCTTCATAAAATTTAAACAAGCTGTGCAAATGAAACCTTCTATCTAGCTCTGAGTAGTTACCTCGATCAAGTTTAAAATTTTTGAGGGAAGAAACAAAAAGATTTGAATTAATAACATATGACTATTGATTACCGCTAAGAGCTTCCCTTCTGCATACAAGTGAAAATGGGAAAATTTCCTAATAAAGGTTACTAGCAGACTAGCTCTTTTATTGGGCTGCTACATTGGAGCATTTATAATTGAAATCAGTGACCGCCCCTATTACTTCTAGTACTTTCATTGTGAGATCCAAATGTATTACAATTAAAAATAAGGATACCTGGGCTAAAATGATTTTCAAAAGCCAATCTCAAATTTCAGTGCCTACCACATAAACCTGAAGCTTATTACTTCAATTTTATCTTTACCAGTAAGATAATTGATTTAATGCACTTGCAAGGATCCAAATGGCTCGTACAAAATTCTCATAATAGATGAAAGCGAAGCAACAGAGCTCCTGATATGGTATCTTGGGCTTCAACTATGCACCCACACAATTCACATTAAATCATCTTCAAAATTGGTCATCTTGTAACAAGTGTAGACTACAACCTTTGATCTAGATTGAACAGCAGGATCAGAACTTCGAGATAAAAGCCTAGCAAGCGGAAGCATCTCAGCAATCTCAGCTTTAGGGACCTCAAGTCTCATCCTCCACCTACCCATTGCAGAAATCATACTGCCCAGATGACCGGTCATTACTTTCTGGAACAAGCTCCCTTTTTTGTTCCCGGCAGTGCTTCGATCTCTCGATCCAGGCAACACATACTCTCCTTGCAGTTCATATCTGCTGTTGCTTTGTTCCAAAATAGCTCTTTCGACGGTGATCTATAACATGAAGTGGAAACCAATTTCATGAGTTTGCTTAATAACATCATTAAACAAAGCTAGATGGTACTCACCACATCTCCACTCCATCGGGCAGCCACATCTAAAGCTTCTCCCAACACACCACTGAATTTTGGCCGCATGACAGATAGCACACCATGGCCCCTTCTTATCAGAAAGTTCAGCTGAAGTTCGGCCTGGAAGATAATAAAAACTTAAGCTAACAGCAGACAAGCAACAATTTAGACAAAAAAAAGTTCCGCGTATGCTTTCAATGTTTATTCTCTAGTAACAATACATGCCCTCGCTGTCAGCTACGGAGATCATCTTCAGCTACTGAAAAGATCAGTATTTCTACATAAAATAATCATGCTATTTCGTGTTAACCAGAAACCAAGCTATTTTCATTTGAATCCGGCACCATCATAACCGTATGGCTACAAAAACATAGAGAGACAGCAAGGTATGCATCAAATTCTAAGTACTTATTTTTGACAAAGAAAAGGCATCAACCACTCTTTAGTTACAGAGTTTGAAATTTATAAAGCTTCATTCAGTTCAAAATGCCTGCCAAATGGATAATTCAACTGAAATATCAAGCATGTTTGGGGTGGAAATTAAAATAGCATTTAAAGATAAAGAAAGTTAAAGGCAGCAAAGGGAAGTGAGATGTTGGGCATTTGTTACGACATGTTTAGTCATGACCCCCAGAGGTTTACCCTTGAAATCGCTCCACGAAGTGAGGCCAGCTCCAGCTCATCCAAGGGTAAGTGGCGGATCTGCTCACGTTTAAGAGCACACATTTGCATCAATTCAGAGAAAAGAAGTGCATACAGCATGAAGAGCAAGAAGAAATGACAGAGTTGCAAGTAAATCAAGTCATAACAGAGCAGATTGAACCTCCAAGTTGGCGGAATGAGATGGTCGATAACATGCTTTAGCTTTCATTTGACCTTTCTGCAGAGAAAAGGAGAGCAATTTCCCAGCTAGATTTTCTTCAGAAATTGACTGCAAAGGTCCAACAATTTCAACTGCAAGACTTTCGTCTGGCCTACCAGTAGCATCTAACTGCATCACCATTAAAATATATAAGAAACAAGATTGACCAATCAATCCAAGAATTTGACCTTCATTAAAATATTTAAGAAACAAGATTGACCAATCAATTTAGGAATTTGATCTTCGTGATTGGAAAAGCATTTCGATCACCTCCATAATGATTACGAAGGTCAAACAATATAATACAGTCTAGACAAAGTGTAAATAAATATATAAATGCAAACTAACAAGATAATTAAGGTGGTGGATCATGACAGAGGCGATTGGAGACGGTTTAAGGCAGGTGGTGGATCATGGTGGACACTTGAAACCAAAAGTTAATACAAAAGAGACCGAGAGGTGTTTTTATTATATCAAAGTTTTTTAAATTGATTGACTTTGACTGGTTTTTAAAATTATTTGACTTCGACAGTTGACTAGGATTTTAAAATCATTGATCGCTTTGGCCGCGTGCTCTGCCACTCGCCCGCCGGATAGCCTTGGACCGCCTATAGAGATAGCCTTAGTCATTATTCTAAACCTAGGTTCAACGGTAAAGAGACTGTGATTGGAAACAAGAACAGCACAAGCCACATATCAAACTGCAGAAAGTTGGCTCTGACACATAACTGAGATCCTTTGTTCATCCCTGAAATTTTTTTATACTTCTCCTTATATCATAAGCATGAATTTAAAAGCATTTAAAATTTTCATACTTCTCTGAAAGATATCGGTCACACTCATCCACCATCTTCACAAGCTAGAAATAATTAAACGGAGAGAATCATTTGAGACATGCATCACTAGTTACATCATAAGCATGAATTTAAAAGCATTTAAAATTTTCATACTTCTCTGAAAGATATCGGTCACACTCATCCACCATCTTCACAAGCTAGAAATAATTAAACGGAGAGAATCATTTGAGACATGCATCACTAGGAACAAATAAAAAATCTCAAGGTTAACTCGAAGACACAAGAAGGAAAGAGGCACACCTTGATACCCTTCGATGTAATGCTCAACACTCCAGCTAACTGAGGTGCCAGCATCAATTGATTGAGTTTAAGACCTGAGATCGAAACATCACCAGAAAGACTCTTTGCATTTTTATCACCTTCCAATGGAGGCAATTCTATAGTATGGCAAGTTTCCTTCACCTTTCCTTGAAACTTAATTCTTCCAGTAGCTTTCAGATGCACAGGCCGCAGAGAATCAAAAGCATAGGGAGAGACCAAGTTAAAAAATTCAAAATTACGCATTCTTAAATCTAACTCCACTCCTTCCACGGAGAATGGAATGGCAACTGTTTTACCACATTCTCTCCAATTTAACCGATTTTCATCAGTATATGAAGTTGAAACTTTTGAATACAGCTCAAATGCAGCTGATGAAGAGTTGATAGAAATGTAATCATTAGAAATTATCACATCTCCACGGGCATCAAAAAGTGATCCTTCAGCTCTAGGCGCGACCCATTTGATGTCAAATTTCCTGCATTCTTAAACTATGATTAGATTTCCATCCAGAAGCACAACAGATTTCATCAGACAAAATCAATCTGTATCGATCACAAGTATAAAAATCTGGCAAGATATCTTACGGTCTTAACAATGAGCCAGAAACTTGTGTTTCACCATTCAGATCTTCTAATTTAAGGGGCATCGCTTGATGATAACCAGGTACATAGCGGCGCATAATTCTATCAAAATATAAATTGCCTGAAAAGTTAATGTCCAGTGCCGTGTCATCAACCTCACCCTGAAACAAGAAAGCAATTTAATACCATATGGAGTAGGAATATAAGTCAGGGCTTCATTTCACAAATTGCCTAACAGATTCCATAAAGAACAATATAGTATAAAATGCTTTTTATCTCTATACGTCACATTATGAAGAATTTATCCTCATAAGACCTGATATGTTGATCTTTCAAACTACAGAATATCAAATCGAACAGAAATTCCAGAGCTAACTTGATATAATTGGGCTAGAGCATTAGGCATCAATCCGTAAATGACACGGGATTTAACTAATCAATCATTTATATTTTGTCATTAACTAATCACAATCTCGAAATTAATTTTACAAGTATGATTTGAGTTGTTAAATAATAAAACAAATGACAGAGCTAAATTGATGAAACTAACCTGAGTTATAGATCTACTTTTTCTTAAAAACAAAAATTTATAACTTAAGGTTTAAACACTCGACTAATAACAAGTATTCAATCAAACTGATAGAACATAGTTTATCTTCTAGTCAACTAAAAACCTCTGGACAAATCCAAGCATTTCCCGCTCCACGAATTTCACCTCCATCAACTAGTGTAGCTCTGATTCCATAAAGGTCCGCAACCTGAATGCACAAGGAGAATTCCAGATGAATAGGAATGTAAAGAGAAAAAAATGCTGAAGCAGCCTCTTTTTGAACCATATAAACTTTATTTCAGTAAACACTAAACACTCACACAATTATCAGTGTTAAAGGTAAAATTAGCAGAAACGTAAGAGAATGGAATACGGTCAATGGCTGCCACTGCACCAGCCTCTTTGTTGGTCATCATTGCCTCATGTGCAGCGGATTGAGAAGTATCAGCAGACGAATGAATAAGTTTTCTCGAGACCAATGCACTCCCTACAAATATAGGAGCATCCAACGGTCCTTGACAATTGAATACAGCTGTTACTGATCCAGCCAACTGAAACAATTATGGTTAAGCGAATAAAAATTAACAAAAGTGACTACCAAATCATACTGAGGGAAAATAAGTGAACATAAATAAAGCAAGAAGATTTAGTGCCAAACTCCTTAAGAAATAATTTACCCAGCAAAACTAAAATCATGAGAAAGATCATCATTATGAGAGGAGAAACTGACAAATGTGAGGATAGTTGCATAATATAAATCCAACCAGCTTGCTGCATAAAATATGACATAGTGGTATGCATGTGTCATACATATCTCAACTTGATGTCAGAGGTAATTGGCACTCTAAGTTGCAGGTTAAATTCAGGCGGATCCATCAGTGGTGGTATTAAAGCCAGATTGAAGGTATTTGTACTGCTAGCTATGGTGGTAATAGGTAAGGTGATTAATATTCAAGAAGTTGTAGTTTACATTGGTGATGGCTTTACATTTTACTGTGTATGTTATATTTGCAACACTGTGCCAGACATAGAGAAAGATCGGCACAACCGATGTATGCTCAGAGCAATCATCTAGAGAAAAAGGGAGACATACTGGAAACAACAAAGGCTTCATCTTGAAGGACCGCATCAAAGCATTCACTTCTACCGACGGAACCTGAGATATGAATGACAATCCTTAGAAAATCAATAATTTAACTTTAAACTAAAATTAGAAAGCAATAAAAGTAAAGCGTGACATTTATCAAACTTGTTGGTTTCAGAGCACAAAAATTCCAGAAATTTCATAAAGTTATGTATGATTCCTGCAGATGGATATGTTGTCAAGGTGAGCATCTAAATACCTGGCACATTAGGTGATATTCACCTTCCTCAGGATCAACACCAAAATCCCCAGATGCTTCTAAAGGAACATTGCCAAACCACCCCCTAGCATTGGGTAAAAATATTCGCTGGGCGCGGAAAAACAAGCTTGCTGATATATCCTATGAAAAAAGGGAAACCACTAAAGTACATCAGATAAATAAAACAAGGATAAAGAAAAAAATGGTTGAACTTTAAGCAGCGAAACAACTGAAAACTTCCTATTTCAGCTCTCCTAGTGGAATGGGCTTCCATTATACACGAAAATTCTCTAATGACGCTGAATTGCCAAATAAATTATCTAATAAACAGAAACAATTAAGTCATAAGGAAGATTCTCCATGCAATCAAACATTAACAATCATTGGTATAAAGCACATCCTGCTACCAATTCAATGCTATATCTGTATATAAGTTAAGACACAAAAAGCTATCTTGTAGTTCCACATCTTACCCTAAGAATGAAGAAAGAGTTGAAATTCCTTCTAAGAATGAAGAAAGAGTTGAAATCCTTCAACCAACCAAGAAAGGCATAGAACAGTATTGCTACAATATGATGAACAGAAAGGCATAGAACAGTGTTGCTACTGATGAATAGATTGTGCTTTCTTTGAATTTATCAAAACCTTCGGAATGCTCTTGTGCTGTAACTGTTCTTTTGTTTGACACCTAAGTAAACTAGCAGGCATGGAACTAATTGCAAGTGCAAGAACTGCTCGACAGGCATGCTTATCGGTTCCACCGGACCGGTTTCGGACGGGTTCCTACCGGTTCCTAATTTGCAGCCGTTGGCCCAAGTGCCTTTTTTCATTTTTTTTTTAAAAAATTCGATTGTCGGATCCGGATACGTCCCGGAACCGGTTTGGAACCGGATCCGGAACCGGTTGAACCGGTTCAGAAAATACTGAACCGGTTCAACCCACAAATTAATGGATTGTGTTTGGTTTCGGGTCCCGTTCTCACATACCGGATCCGGTTCCGGGCTTATCGGACCGGTTCCGGGTCGGTTCCGGCCCGAACCGGTCCGTTAAGCATGCCTGCTGCTCGTGTTTCCTAAACACCACATTCCTACAAAATTTACAAACTTGGTAGCTAAAGATATGCGATGAACAATATGATTGACATTGGAATAAAATTTGTTCAGAGAGATGCACAAAAAGTTAAGCATAAAAAAGTGATATAAAGACCTACAGAAAACCGTGAGGGGGCATCATAGATGTGAAAGGCCAATCCTGTTACATCTAGCTGCCCATGAAGATTGGGAAATGTTTCTCCTTTCGACATGCAAATGTGAACCTGCCACAAATTCAAGGTCAGGAATTGTAATTGGTAACAAAACATCATATTTTTGTTTTAAAGATACCTTTATGCTTGACTGCTTGGAGAAATAATAAAGGGCATAATAGACAAAAAGGATATTGAAAGTGAAATATTGGATACTCTGATGCAACAAAAAAGAAGAAACACTGCACAAACAAATGTCAACTTCACTAGATCTTTCTTAATCTACACACACACACACACACACACGGGCGTACATTTCTATCCATATGTGTGAATCTCAAAGTGTGGGTCAGAGATAATATTGTCTAATTATGGAAAAAAATTATTCTTCATAATTATTCCTTTTCACAACTATTTGAGTGGTTGAGTTGTACTGGAAGAAACGATTTCCATATAGCATACATTCTGCATTTCCCACGAGGTAACATAGACCGAGCGCTTTTGAGTTTATTTCAAACACAACATTCTGAAACTTTAGTAATTAATTTAAAATTTATATTAATAACCTTAAAAAGAATTTTAGAGATGAATGTCAAGCATTTATCATATTTAGTAGTAATAATCTTCAAACAAATTTTAAACATATGTAAAAGAATATCAAGGATTTGTCAAATTTATTAGTAATAAGTGTGAGAAGAATTTTTAATAGATCGGCAAATTTATCAGCAATAATCTTAGAAGAAATTATAGAACTCACAAAAGAAGAAGTACAATTTATTACTAATAATCTGAAACGAAATTGTAAAACATAGAAAAAGAACTTCAAGAGTTCACGAATTTATCAGTAACAATCTCAAAATTAATTTTCAAGAGTTTTAATCGTCCAACCCATGAAATCACATGGAGAAACTAACAAATTTACGATTGCTTCACCTTCCTCAATGACTACTTCACTGGCTATGTGTATTTGGGATTATCAACTAGTTTATTTCCATTCCCACACCTTCCTTCAACTTGTTGGCTTCTTTGTTCCCTAGGATCTATAGATTACAAAATATTGTCGTCACTTGGTTCAGTGTGATTGATTGGCAGTTAACTTTTCAATCCTGTTACTTTCTGTCTTAGGAAGGGCAAAACTTATAAGCTGAATTTTATAGAAATCCATGCACACGTGATGTTGATATTCTGGTATATTCACTTCATCATTTTATTTAAGAAATTTACATAATCAAATTGATCTTTGTTCAATGTGGGATATCCTCATAACATGTAGTTCATTTTTCTCTTAACTTTTGTAATCAATATATTCTTTAATAAAAGTTGGATGTGTTCATCTTTTTTAAGCCTTTCTTAAGCGCACATCGTAATGTTGTTTCATATCATGTCATACCATTTATAAATTTGAATAAATGGCAACTGAAAAAAAAAATACCATTATAGAATGCAAATACTTTATTTGACTGTTTCAAGTTCTTATTGAAATACCAGCATGGCATGCACAGATCCAAGAAATTAAGCAAGACTATACCAACTAACGTAAATTGATTCATACTTTACATTCAATAAGTCATAAATGATCAATTGTGTTTATGCAGATTGAAATTACTTTCATTGATTGATTTATAATATACGTAGTAGATGCACACGAGGCAAATTTTAAAAATAAAATAAAAATAATAATGCATGAAACGATGAAGAGTATGACAACTGCATTTTTTTTTTCAAAAATAGTTTGTCATCTTCTAATCAAAGTTGAAAGATAGTAAATCTAACAAAACTATTACCATCATCATCGCTAACAAATTCAATGATAAAGTGAGAAAATTATGAGAGAACACAATTTAGAGATCCACACTTTGTATTGACATAGTTGGAGATAAAATTTTCGATATTTAACTATTAAATTCTCTTTTGAATTACTCCTCAAACATTCTTCATTCATCGAGGTTAAGGGTACTGCTTTATTCAGAATAAAATGATCAAACTTGTCGCACAGCACATGTTAAAATTAGATTATGAGATTTTATTTGATATTATTCTAAGATTTAATTTATTAACCATCTCAAATTTTAATCATTGGGCATTATCTTTCTCAATGAAGGACTTGACAAATTAATACATATAAATATTAACATCATATTATTAACAAATTTTCATAATTTATAACGAAAAATCACACAAGAAGCATATATTTCTTTCTACTTAAACTAATGGTAATTGTGACTATCTCTACTATATCCATGCTATCTCTACATTCTATGATTCTACTTATAAAGCTTGAGGGTGTTATACTAACCACTTTTGATATGGCCTTTTACACAAATATTTTTTTTTTTTCAACTTTGTCGTGACCTCATATTTGATATTTAGAAATCATTCCATGTACTTTTTAGTAATTTCTGTCATTCTAGATACAAAAAATCTTAACTAAATCGTGGATTTAAAATTATTTATTTTGTAAAAAATAAAAATTAAATCAATTATTTAAAAGATTTTGTAAGAAATCAAAACTAAATCAATTATTTAAAAAATTAAAAATTATACATATGCATATAATATTCATAAATTAGGCTATGCACTCGCTTGTGTGTGCACTTATGCTTGTATGTATAATGCAAGAGAGAGTGTGAAGTTTGACAAGCACCTCACCACTAGCTCTGCCTTTATTCCATGTGATTGGAAGGTCCAAAATCCTCTCAAAAAGCTGCACAAAAAACTTGGCTATAATTTATCAAAATACAGGGACGGAAAAAAATGATGCAAATGTACTTTACCGGAACGAAGAAATTATAAACTTTCAAATTTGCATGCCATTTCTGCTCACTGGTATCAACATAAACATCTGTGGACAACCATCCACCATCTTCCATGATCAAACCCGATCCCCACATTTTACAATTTCCACTAACTTGCACATGCACACGCCCATATTGGTTTTGAAATTTAACGTGTCCACCAGCAACTTCCATTTCCCTATAAAAAAATACCAAATTTAGCTGGACTAAGCCAATATACTTGGTGCAAGCAAACCTCAACTATATACAATCCAAGTAAGACTTGCATATAAATGAAAAAAGCCCATCCTCTAGTAAACCACAAACTTTTACCAATCTAACTGTTCAAACACTCATTTTTAAGAGCATTCAATTGAAGCTAAACAAAAATAAGACACTAATATTATCGAATGCCTTAAAACATCAAGTCCTTTGGTGATAGAATGTGAGGCAAAAAGGAATTCAGATGTAAACTTAGCATGGGTAAACCTTACCTTGGTTCTGCATCACCATATGCCAGTAGCATGAGGGTACCGCCTTTAAAATGTAATGAATCGAGTATAACTGGAATCTTCTTCTCAATTCCAGAAGCATTTTCTGCATCAATATCATCAACTAGTTCCATGGATAGATCATCAAATCCGATAAAGATCTCCGACTTTAGTTTCTGCAAACGATTGACAAGTAAACCAGACCATGCCTCACCAAAATTTTTAGAGACTGAAGATAAACCAGAATGTAAGCTCAAGAGAAACTGTTGAATCGAACTTGAAGGGTCAAGTGGCATCGGACTAAATTCACTACATGCATGACCTGCTTGAGCAGTCAAGATATCATTTTGTGCTTGAGCAGTCAAGATATCATTTTGTGGCTCTTTCTGTTCCCCAACCAATCTAGCATCTTCATTTCTAGTCTCTGTGCCTGTATTAATAACCCCCGCTTCCAAATTTTCATTTCTTGCAGATCTTTTCTTGGTTTCTATAATTCCTAGAGCATTTGTAGGTGATGAATATTCGTCACTGGAGTTTGTAGCCATGCTAAGTTTATCAAGAGTAAAAAGAAACGGATCTCTTAGAGAACTTAAATTGTTTGTGAGGCTCCTAGCCTGCCCTTCCAAATTCACTCCATAAACAAAATCCTTTTTCCACTTGTCATCCTGTTGAGAGATTACTTTGCTAGTCGAAACATTCTCAGTATCTTGGACAATTTCATCATCACTGTCAATGATTTTTCCATTTCTATCCTTAACATCCTGAGGCTCAGCTCTCTCTTCTCCTTCAGAATTCATTGAATAATTGGAGGCAACCCTGTCATCGAAACCTTTGGATTCATCGGTTGAATTTTCACACTTCTCGAACAATTGTCTCTGGAAATATAAACAAGCTGCAGACGCACTACGCTCAAGAAGTCTTCTTTTAGATGCAACACCCAATATAGAAGAATCTTTGTTGAGGGCCTTCTTCTTGACACGACGCCTAATAGGTCCAGGCATAATTGTCGACCAAATGCTTGTTTCCACGGAAGAAACTTTGGATCCAAAAGATTTCTCTAAGTTGGCATGCTTCAAATCATACTCTGCTCCAGCTTCCATGCAATGATGATCTCTCCAGTGCAGTTTCTCGTCCATATACAGTAACGACTCCGGAGCCGCCAACCTTCCGGGAAGACTCATAGTCTCCTTCAAATTATCATCCTCAAGTTGAACATGATTACATTCAGAAAGTATATAACCTTTTTGAGCAGATTCTCTTGCTCTTTCATCTCTTTCGGTGTCCCATCGAATGGCAGCTTCCTCCTTTGCAATCCTCCTTGTTTTTGTGCGATAATCAATTCCTTCTTCAGCGGACAAGTGCCTGTCAGGGCAGCCTTCAGAATATGGTAACCCCAACCAAGTGAAGTTCTTCTTTTGCACTACCAAGAAACTTGGATCGGACAACACAGCATCAACAACAATTTTTCCCCTTCTAAGACTAGCAAAAGGACGAATACGTAGTTTGACTGCAGAAGCCTCACCACAAGAGAACTCTTCACTATGAGGACCAAATGAGCATGACTCTAAAGTAATGCTCAAAGGTGAAATTCTTCGAACCTTACCAAAATCAAGCTCCCGCTGAATTTGGTCACTCAGCATGGCACAAACAGAAGGTAATAGCTTGCCTTCTACATAATGTTTTGCTTTCAACTGCCCATACCACACAAGTAAACATAAGCCAGATATCACGGTGAAAAGGACAGAGCATCTAACCAAAAAAAGCCCCTCTTCCCACACAGGAGTAATAGACTTGATCAAGGTCTTGCTTCGAATAAAAGGCTCTTTCACGGAATTAATCATCCAACCACTCCTCAATTCTAGGTTCCTCCACAATAACTCGACATGTTTGCCATAAAAGTGAGTAAATTTCATCCTCTCGAAAATCCAATCATGTTTCTTAGCACATTTACATGTTTGAAAATTTGAACCTTCTCTGCAGAGTTTTATGTTAATTCCATTCACTGAAGCATAATCTCCTTTATTTCTCCTGTCGAAAACTTTGCACTTAAGGGGAACCCCAAGAAGTGGGCTTTGAAGTTTCGCACTGAGTTTCTCCATCTAATGAGCTTAACTTCTTTTGCAACTCATTAGCAGGGGACCAAGAGCAAGCCCTTAGTCCCCCCACCCACTCCAAAGAGAATCAGTTTTCGTTCAAAACCCAAAGATAGCTAAAATCAAAACCTGACAACATATGCAAGAAACTAAATTAACAGTCTATCCAATCAAATATTTAAATCATCCATTACCAAAATATAAAAGAAATTGACATCTTCTAATACAATCGCAACTTTGAACTAGAATTACTCTTGTATCCTTATGGCCCTAATGCCAATCTACACGGAGTTATTTTACTTAAAAGATTGGAAAACAATAAAAAAGTTTGAAGTCAGATAAAGATTTAGAAGTACTTCAACTGCCCACATAGTAAAACATGTGCGTAAAGCGAGTGCGTGCGTGCGTGTTTGTGAGAGCGCATAATTGTTCGAAAAACAAGCAACACCATATGGAATAACAAATTTGACATTCAAACCGAAAATACATATCCACTTTCAACAAACAGTTTCCTTGGCCACGACCTGTGTGAGAGACTGCATATGAATTTTCCAATCTAGAAATAAGCGCAAAATTTCAGAATAGTCATTTACATCAGACGTTTGATAGGTTCATTTCTTATGGAAATTCATAGGCTTGACCAAACTTAAGTTGAATCTGTAACGTTCTTACATACGTAGAGAAGAACTCTGATCGTTCGTTGCCCTGATTTCAACCCCACGATTGAAGAAATTTGAGTTCAGATTCAGAGTTCCCTCCAACCTGTTTTCTGCTCTCGGTGGGGTTAATACCCAATATCGACAGAAGAAACCGACTTAAATTTGGGTCAGCTACGATTCTTGTAGTGGATGCGGTGGTTTCTAGCTTTGTCGATGAATGGCTTCGATTTCGCTCGGCACAAAAATGTGATTTTTGGGGGAAGCATTTGTAAGTGGATGGCTTCAAATTCATGGGTCAAAAATAAGGAGGAAATTAGCATAAAATCCTTATAACAGTTTCAGTTATAAATTAGTCCTCATGGTACCAACACTTCAAGAATCTAGGTATTAAGTCTGGAGGTCCTGGGTTCAAGTGTTGGGGAAGGCGAAATAAACCACTTTTCAGGGGTGGGATATTCTATGAGTGGCAGTGTCTGGACCATCCTAACAACCCATGATCAGTAGTGGTGCATGGGTATGGGCCGAGACCCATGTTGGTTCAGCCTAATGGCCCATGATCGTTACACTAGAATTTTATTCTCCATCACAAGAATATCCTAGGGTGGTAAATATTCAGCTCTTTCATGGTCATTTCACCTAGTATACACATAGTTATTGGCTTATTGATGTATTTGACAGTATAGGAGCGAGAAACATCGTCCCAAACCAGTATTCTTACGCTTGGACTGTAAGTTGGCATGTTCTTGAAGTAATACATAAGTAATATTATGAATTTCAAATGCTTCCCATTGAGTATTGTTATATGTGCATTGTTAGCATGTGTTATTGATGAAAACATAGCAGCATATTTCATTGTTATGTATTAAATATGAAAGACATTCATGAATATTGAAGATAGGTGCTATGTCATGAACATGAACATGGAAGAAAAAAGAAAATGACTGATTTTTATATGATATATGAGCTTGTTGACATCATGGGTTGTTTAAATTCCATCAAATCTATTGGCCAATATATGTTCATGGGGCGTGGGGTTGTCACAGGGCACCCTGACGTCCAACACAGTAGTAGCTATATAATAAAGCAAGCACAGTGGTACAGGTCAACTAATGAGGCTCAAGTACAGAAATGAACATGAATATATGCTATAGTATGACATGCTTTAAAGATTCATTGTTGATCACGACTTGATATGTATAATTCTTCGATGCATATTGATACGTATAAGTGTCAACTTATTGAGTTTTATAAGCTGATGTAGCTCGTGTATTACAGGATCAGGTAATGAAGATTTATAGGATGCCGGTTCGCCAATGGATGCTTGTGACGTGCCTTACCTCGACAAGAACTTGGACGTCTTATTGTATAGCTTCCGCATATGTATTATATTGGATTTTATGTCAGGGTCTGAAACGACGTTTATGACTATATGTATAACGATACGGTGTATTTTTGTATATGAAAATATGCTTATACGTATGTATAGATGTTGTTGCTTGAGTTTTTAGCTTTTATAAAATGTAGGGACATCATGCCAAAAATTTTATAAACCGTCAAATTGATACACCTTATTTGAATTGCTTTATAATATAAGTATATCATTCAAACCCTATTTTGACTATGAGTAAAAATATCATTAATCGTGTCAAGTAAAAAAGAAAGGTGTTACAATTATTGTCAGAACCACAAGGGTTAGCGTGTCAGAACAAGTTATCAGAAGTAGGGTATGGACATCCATTTTACCCTAATTAGTAGATGAGCAGTGAAAACAAGGTAATCATGAGATTTCCTGCTATAAATAGCAGGTATGTATTTCATTTGAAAGATTGGGAACTTTGGAGCATTCACGAATATTCACTCACACATATACAACTTTTCTTTTTCATCTTTCACCTGCTGACTTAAGCATCGGAGTGGCTACAACGGACACCTCTCCGGCGCCCATTCACAAGTTCATTTCCTTGTTTGCAGGTTACGTTTGAAGCCATATCCCTAGTTCATTTTCCTTAAACACAATTTTTATCGCATCCGGTGGATTGCCCTGACCCTGCTCACCCAATTCACCCGGATTACATCAACATATATGGTTGATTTCTATTTACACATCGTTTTCTTTGTTTGATTCCAAAATTTTTACCTCTAGAAGACATTTCGAATCTCACAAGAAGATTTCAGTCTACATTATATGAGAATTTACACAATTCATTAATCCTCACTTTCACAATTTCGAAATCATCACCATTGAAACTCGAACTTAGCTGCTGAAAAAGAGATTTAAACATCAAAATTTTCCTCTTACATTTTCGACCCTCGGCCTGCTGCGAAAAATCGAGTAGTTCCTTGTATTTATGCACAAGAATACGACCATCCTCATTATTCCATAAAATTTCGAAGTGAAATACCCAAATTCGGACTGAAATTTGAAGCACATCAGTTTCTACTCACCTTGAAAAATGGACTTGAAATCACACCCAAATGCTGAAATAAAACTACACAAAACTCGAAATGAAGATTTCCGACGATACAGATGAACCACACGCACGAACGAGGTGTCAGGGGTGCCGAGAAGCGGAGCATGTACAAAAAATCGAAGACTTCAGACCTTTGGCTATCGATTTTGGGTGTCGACGCAGTGTCTCCGAAGGCGATGAGAGGTCGACGATGAGAAAATCGGTTGACTAGGTTTTGGGTGAAACGGGGACCTAGAACTTGAATGAAAAGGAGAGAATTCTTAGTTCTTGTTTTCGTGTCCCATTGTATAAACTTACGAGCGTTCCACTTCAATTTTCTTTTATCTCACACCGATATAGTTTAATATCGTCTCAAAATGGGTATTTTACTAATAAATCTTTTAACACACAAATTATTTAATCAACACAATTAATTAATTTCATACTTAATAAAAATAATTAAGATTTGTTCTCAAAAATCTTGGATAATTAATATTAGTTTATTAAATTCTCATTGGCTATGAATCTTCTTGGTGTATTTTCCATTAAACGACAACACCGTTTTTGCATATGATAAAAATATGATTTTACTTGTGGCCAGAGTCTCCTAGTAATTCTAGGATGACAATTTTTGTTTTACTCCACTACAATCCTCGTCTATAATTGTAACGTCTGAAAATCAGTACATGTAAACCGCATGCATGAAAATTATTAAATTGTTAAAATATTTTAATTAAATGATTTTAGATGCATGAATGATATATTTTGAGTGACTAAATGATTCATTGTGTAATTTTGCTTGATTTTATAATTTAAAAGATTTTCAGACGAATATCGGTAGTTGGCCGGGGATGGAGGACTGGAGACAATTAAAGTGTTAAAGATTTAAAAGCTAAATTTTTATTTTAGTTCAGAAAATATTTATTTTATATATTTTAAGAATTATCACTTTTTTTTAGGTCGAATTTAAATTAATTAAAGGGAGCAATGAATTTTATGTATTTTATAAAGAGATTTTTGGAAATATGTATTTTTAAACCTTTTTAATGTAAGCCTAATGATTTTATTAATCTTATTGGGCGTAATTTATTAATTAAAAAACTAGTGTTGATTAAGCCCATTAATTAAAAAGTTAAGAAGCTTTTTTGTTTTATTTATTTATTTATTTAAACCTAAACCCACACACACACCTAAACACCACATCGAAACACACATTAAAGTCACGCAAAAATTTGGTAGGAAAACAGTGGCCGAAGAAGGGAAGGAAGGCAAGGAAGTTTTCGATTTTTTTTCTCCTTCGTTTTTTGACTTTCTTCCTCGTTCTTCCTTCCAACAACGATCATTCGACTCCCTTGCATCCCAAAGTGGGTTTTTAGTGGGGTTTTGACAAGGAAAAAAGGTAGAAAAAAATAGAAATCGACTTCTGTTTGTCACCGACTTCCACCGCTTCGATATTCGTATTTCGAGCGTTTTAAACGTAAAGACACGTTTGTAAACTTTCTTTTTGCACCATTCAAACTATATTATGTGTGTTTAATCATGTTTACATGAATAATATGAAATCTTCCTTTTATTTTCGTTTTATGGCTTGTACATCTTAAAATTTTGATTTTCATGCATTGAAAATCATGCTTATGATGCAGAAAAGGGCTGCCATGATGGGGCCATGGGAAGGGACGATTTTCAACATGTTTAAGGGTCCATAGATGCATGTTTAAGGGCTGGATAGTAGGATGCAAGAGTTGAACGAAAATTGGGTTTTTAGGAACTAGGGTTTGCGTTTTTAGTCCAAAGAAGAAGCAGGTTGTTAGCTGCTGTAGAGACATGTTCATGGTTCATAATAGGGTCTAGTCATGGTCCTAGATGGGCTGTGAAAAGGCTGAAAAGAGAGGATAAAGGTTACACATCGTTTTGGGTTGTTTAAGGCATGTAGGGGCGCGGCTTAGGGCTAGGGTTCTAGGCTCTTTAAGCTTGGTCCAGCAGGGTCTCTAGGGTTCAGTCATGGTCCTAGTATGGTCAGCTAGGGGTTGGTTGGGGCGGCCATGGGCTAGGGTCGAAGGGATTGAGGGTTTGTGCAAGCTAGGGTTTTCGAAAATGAGCAGAATTTTCCAGCATGGTTCTAGGCTTGTTCAAAGGTTTTAATTGACTGGATTTGGGATGAAAATGGTTAATAAAGTGTTAATAAGCTATGGTTCAAGTCTGGTTGATACGAGTTAAAACCGGGACGTACGGTTAAGTTTTAAAACGAATTGAGAAATTAGTTGAGGAGCTAAATTTTACGTCTAAGAAATGTTTATGGGTGTATTTTAAGGTGTCATGTTAAGTTTAGGGATGAAAAGTTTATGTTTAAAATTTGAGAAGAAAATATTAAGTTTTGAATTTATTTGGGTTAAAAACGTTTCATGGTTTAGTCATAAATTTATTAAATCGAAAGGCTCGGATTTACGTCTAAGAAAAATATTATAAGTCAAATTTAAGCTTATATGATACTATGGGATAGGCTCGAGTCAATAAAGGTAAGAGAAAATCCAAATCGAGAATTTTGGAGTCTAGGGGTAAAATGGTCATTTTGCGTCCCGGGTAGTACAAAAGGCTTGGCAGTGCCCCGAAGAATCAAAATGCATGCAAAATGATATTTTAAAATGTTTATTATGAAGATATGGGGTTTTATGATATATGCAAAGGCTGTACAATTTTTACTGAAAACTGCTATTTTTGGAAGATACGATATTTTGCAAATAAAAAAGAAAAAGAAGAAGAAAAAGAAAACTATTTTGAAGGATGTGAATTGACTGTGACAAACATGATATGATTGGGAATATTGTGAGGGAGAAGGCCCCAGAGAAAGCCCGACGATCGTATTTCCATTTACGACGGTGCTTAGTGCCCAATCCTCATGCGCAATGGTGAGCTAAGACTTATCAGTCGACCACATGATGATACGTTTACATCTAGTCACTTTCAAGGATCAAACTTCACCCAAAAAATGATATACGATGATGTAAAGCTTTACGATTTAATGATTTGTGATATGGTATATGATTACGAGATTTTACGTCAGCTTATTTTACTAAAAGATTTATTTTAAAATTGCATGTGCCTGTATATGTATTATTTGCTATGTATGGTTAGAACGTGCTGAGTCATTAGACTCACTAGGTTTGGATGGTTGTAGGCTAGAATGATTTTGAGGAAGGCGCTGACGCTTGAGTGGATCGAGTTCGGCAGTACACTCCCGAGGGACATTTATTTTCCGCACCTACTTAGTATTTAAAGTTTTAAGTAAAGATTTTGAGGATTATTTATTTAGAGATTTTATGATTTATTTTGAAGTCTATTTTTGGATTATTTTAAAAATTAATGTATGATTTTGGTGGTTGACGATTTATGGATTTTTATGCATTTAAAATTTTTAAACGTGGAGTTATTTTTATGGGAGTTTTGAATTTTATGGTTTATAAAAAAAACTTTTAGTATAATTTTAAAGTTAAAAAATAGTGGACGTTTCAACAATTGTTCCATCTTATGAGAATTACCAAATTTTAGATCAGTGCCAATACAGATCCATGGCATTGCAATGACCTTATCTGACCAAGCAACCTTATTTTTGTTTTGGTGCATTGTCCTCATTGCCGGAATCGATATCCTTATCGAGGGTAATGTTCTCGAGTACAATTGACGACAAATGTGGTGGCAAAGGAGACTATGGAGAGAAGCCAGTATCGCAGGCTCTTTTTTCGGTGTCAGCTCCTATGTACTAGCCCTTATTGATTCGTCTGAACAAATCCCACTGCTATTGGAGAAGAAAATATATAAGAAAGTTGAGTGTGAACTTGATCAATCTTGAAATTCAAATTTTCATGAACTAGATCCATATTCCTAGTGAAAGCATCATGAGAACTTGATAGTAGTGACGTTGAAGCTCAATTCTTTATCATGGAGTCAAGTTGGATGAACATGGAGTTGAAATCTTTGAATAGATTCTTGATATCCACTTTGTGTTTGAATCTTTCAATATCAATATCAATTTCAATCAGTTTCTTGCCTATCTTGACTTTTGACAAAAGAGAGTTTATACCAATCAGATTTGAAAGGATGTTGTCCATTGGAAGATCATCTATGTAAGGTCTAGAAAATTCGATCTACGTAACCTGACTGCATGCAATCTAGGATTTTAATAAAATATGTGTTTAATTATTTTAAAGCTTTAAATGTATGATTATTGCATGGATATGTGTTTCATTTCATGGTTTATTAAGATTTCATGTATTAGGGCTTTTAGTAGTATTTCACATTTGAACGAGGAACGGAGACCGAGGACAGTTAAGGAAAAATATTTTTACTAAATAATTATTTTTAATTATTTAATATATGGTGTAAGTAAGTGAGATTTTTCAAAATGGGCATTGGTTGAATATTTTTACTCGTCGGGCCATATTTTAAACCAGTTCGTAAAAATTAGCGAGTCAGAAGACTTATTGAGGGTTCGGACGATATTGTCAAAAACGTACCTAAAAGAATTATTTTTCAGGAGTGTTTTTGGGCTCGATGGGACTATTTTATTGCTTAATGGGCCTAAAATCCTTTTAACCTCTTTATTTTTTTAAGGGCCCATTAGCAATAATCAAATTATTAAAACACTACAATTAAACCCTAAACCTAATCACTCACCTCTCTCGGCCGCCCCTCCCCATTTTCACAGCAGCCTCCACGAGTTCTAGCAGTAGGAGTGATCGATTTCCTCAAGAATTTTCTTAAGAAACGTTGTCTCGTCCCTCCGATGTCCGTCTCTCACCTCGTTTTCTTTGTTTTCGAGCATTTAATTGCAAAGGCACGCCCTATACCTCGTTTTTCTCATCATTCACATCAATATATGTCTATTTGTGTGTTTATGCATGAGGATTATTGGATCTACCATTTTATGTGCATATGGATCAAATTTACATGGTTTCTCTTGTTTATTCTTCATGTAAACTCACGTTTTTTATATGTTCTATGGGGCTGCCGGGCTTTGTTGTGTGAGACGATTTGCAGCAGGTTTTGAAGGTTCTTAGACGCCAAGATCAGATCGAGATCGATTCTAGGTAAGGGGGCCGATCAGTTGGGTCGTGTAGTGCACTTATTGGCTAGTTCGGACGATGGCTCGTGTGCAGCGGTGCAAAGGCTATTCCAGGCTGTGGACTAGACTCTGGTGGGTCCGGGACATGGCTTAGGATGGCTCGAACACAACTTGTTGCGGGCTAAGTGTATATCGAAGGGGATAGTCACGATAGAGTTCGTTTTTTGGTGGGGTTCAGGAGAAGCTTGCACGTGTGCATGGGGCTGTGACCTGGGGTTAGGTCATTCCAGGAGTGTCCTGTTACATCCTAAGGTGGTTTGGTTCGAGCCTGGTCCGATCTAGTTGAACGTGGGGTAGAGGTTGGCTTCAAATGTTGTTTGGCATTTTGATGCGCAGGGCTAGCGCCGCGACGCTTCCCTTTAGGTGCCGCAGTGCTTGATTTTCGGGGCTGGTAGTGCTACAGCTCTGATGTCGGGTGCCTAGGCGCTAACCAAGTGCCGCAGCGCCACAGTTTCAGCGCCTAGGCGCAAGCCAATTTGGGTGGGGTAGTGGTTTTAGCGCTTATGACTCGTTTGGGTGTTAATATGTCGATATGACTGAGGTTACTGACAGTTAAATTAGGTCATACGGAGTTTGATTAGGAGTATTCGAATTATGGTTTAAGTTTGATTGAGTTTGGGTTACAACCGGGTTTTCGGTTCAAGTTTTAAAACTAATTATAGAAATTAATGCATGGGCTCGAAATTTCGTCTAGTAATTTGTTATAATTATGTTTTGAGGTGTTTTAAAGAGATTGGTTGGCTTCAGGTCGAAATTTAGATGTCCAGGGGTAAAATGGTCAATTAGGGTTTCTAGGGAAAAATGGTCATTTTGCACCTGGGTCGAGCTAGCGGTCCTTGCAGTGCCCTGATCACAAATTGACATGTTTTAAATGTATATGATATTATGAATATGAATTTTTACGATAATACAAAAATACGTTGCATGCTTGATTTTAAGGAAATTTACGTATATTCATGATTTCATAAGTGATGAATATGATGATATGTTTGAAGGATGAGAGTTGGTTGTGACTAATACAAACACGAACATGTAAGGCCAAGGCTCAGTGTATGGGTAATATTGTCACTGATGTCCCCGCCGTCGGGTACCGCGGTTATACGTAGATGGATCCATCGACTAGAGCTGATACGAAAGACACAACAAATGAACGGAATTCAAATTAAGAAAATTGAACACGTATATGTTGATATGATGCGATAGGGACACATTTATGCTTTGACATGTCATGTTTATGCTTACGCTTTTGAGATCATGAAATATATTTTAATTACAGTACTTTTCATTGTTACATGTTGTATTTGTGCTTTCTATCACGGTTCAGGTGTGTTAAGTATTTAGACTCACTAGGTGTGAGTTATACAGTTGAGCATATCGATTTGGAGATTGGAGGCGCCGAAGACTGAGTAGGCAGGGATGGATGTGCGCACGCTAACCCGAGGACCATATTTTTCGCACATTATGTTTATGAGTCAGGAGTCAACATGAATATTTTTATACACTTTCGCTTTTATATGTTGATGGTGTGACAGGACTTTTCCTGTTTCACATTTGAATTATTTTAATCGACAGTCTAGGGTTTGATGATTTGACATTCTTTATACTGCAGTATTTTTACCAGTAGTCGAATACTTTTATTTTAAAAAGTGTGATTGACAGCTTTTATGGCATGCATGTGTTTGATTATATTTTCGAAATGAGCTTTTTTTTAAAAAAATTCTAGTAGTATTTTTGTAGTAGACATTTCAATATAATATCTCCAATTCTGGTGATTCAACAATGATATGTGCTTCGGAATCGGGAAAGATGATCAATTGGCTTTTGGTCCAGCAACATCAACTAGCTCAAATGCTTCAACAACTTTAGTTTCATGAATTACCATTTGGTTCGATGCTGCAACTAAATCTTCAACTATTGGAGGGTTCGGAGCCAACTGGTTCCACAAAGATCCAGACATGAAAATGTTTTAGGAACTTCAACTGAAGGAATTTGAACTTCTACTGACTTTACCACTTCAGTTTCATCAGCAATCTGTTCCTTAGTTTCCATTTTTGATGAAACAGTCATCTCAATCTCTTCATCATGGACCACTTCAATGGCCCGAGTTACTGTTTTTAAGATCTCATCAATGTTACCAAGATATATCCTCAACAGGTTCAGTTGACTTTTAACCTTCTGGTACTTTAGTGATTGAAGGTTCAGTTTGGTCCATAATTTGCTCAGTTGAATTGGTTGAGGTCCAACTGAGTGAAATATGTATCCAATTGAGTGAAAGTTGCTCTGTCATCATGAAAAGTTGAGCATGTAGGATCATAGTTTTTCTTTAGTTTTCACAGATCAGTGTCACCTTTTTAATTCTCATAAGATCAAAGAATTACTCCGTTTTCTCCATAGCGTGAGCCAATGTTACTGTTTTAACAACATTCAAGACATTCTTTTCAAGAGCAATGAATTTCTTTAATGTATATTTACTTTTCAGTTTCCTTACAAAAGTGACTGTTCGGAACTGATACCATTCATCGTAGAATTAAGTTTTGGCATTTGCATATTCATTTACCTCATCCATAAAGAGGTCGATTTGAGTTTGTACAACAGATATAGGTATGAACTTCTCAACTTCCCCCATCTTCTCTTTTCCTTTCCACTCTATCCCTTTGAAGTATATTTTGAGACCAGTCTAGATACGATATACTCAATGGGATCTCTGATAACTGCCACTTTTGATCGTGCTGCTTGTAGAATGGTGTGTGGAGAAACTGTTTGAAGGTGATTAGTTATTCCAACCAGAATCTAATTATCTGCAAGGTCTAACATAAACTTCTTTGTCATTTGCCTTAGCAGTAGTTGCCTTTCCATTAGTTTTTTGGTCAGTTCAGTTTGCTTCGCCTCAACCTTTTTCTCTTCCTTATTCTCTTCTGTCTTTTAAATAGGCAGAGGTGCAATCTTGCTTGGGATGAAAACTGGTTTCGTCTTTGTTGTTTTGGGCATCTTGACAGGTGAAGGAGGTACCTTGTTAGAATCAATTCCATACACGATCAACTTTCTCTTGCTTTCGTCTTGGGAACTAGATTTATTTTTCTTGTTACAACCTTAGACTTCTTGGCTGAAGCTATCTCTTCTCCTATTTCCTTCTTTACCTTCAACAGACCGGCAGGTGAGATGGTTGAGGCTTGACCCTTTGGCTTCAAAGTTGAAATGCTATGTGCATTAATCATCCCAAGCTTGTGGAGAGTCATTGCTTCATTAAGTGAAATGACAGAATCTTCAAACTTGCTCAACTGAACAACAAAACAGAAGAATTGCTTGGTGTATTGTGCCATACTCTTCATAGTGTTGAACATAAAGAAGGACCGGTTGATCTTTATTCCTTTTATGATGGCTGTCATCACCAGAAAATTTTCAAATTTTAGGGCAACAAAGATCATGCTTTAGCTATTAAGCCTTGGGCCACCATATCTGTCAACAACTGATATTTCAATTTGAGTTCTTTTCTGAGAGTTTGACAGCCTTCCCAGACACAGAGAACTTTAGTTTCATTTCCTCCAAGTCATCAATACAAATATCAGAGAAACTTGTGATTCCTTCAGAAGATAACTGAAACAGGGTTAAACAAAAATCCTTTTCTATCAGGAGTGTGTGCCCGTTGATGTTCATGATAATTTTCCCTTCTTCATTGACTGAGATATTTTCGTAAACACTCAACAACTCTGTCACAGATATATCCTGAGAAGAAGCTGAAACAAATCCCCTGAGTCTAGATGACTCTAACAGACGGAAGATTCCTGAGATTAATTCGTGTTCCATGGCATAAATCCAATCATAATCTACCGCAATAGCATTTCATATATAAGCTGGTGAAGATGGTGCCATTTCAAGAATAAATCTAGTAAATTTAGAGGAAAAAAAAAGAGTGATTGTGATGAAAATTGGAAGAAAAAATCATACTGTTTGAAAAAAATGTTTTGAAGTAAGGAAAAATGAGTTAAACTAAGGTACTTATGTACGGTGACTTTTTGAATTTCCTCTGACAAGACATGTGACATTCTGTCATTGGAACAAAATATTTGTGAAATATTGATAAACTCATTTTGAGAAAACTGAATATTCAAACATAATTTAAATTTGATATGAAACCAAACTGAGTTAAGAATAAGTATACAAAATGATAATGTCAGTTATGTAAAAAGTACAAAGGATCAGTTTAGGTAACTGAACTGTCATTTCAGTTGAGCTCAAGTTAAACTGATTTCTGTCTTATTGGTTGACTTTCTTAAAACTCAATATTTCCCTAAATTAAGCATTAAAATAAATCAATAACCATAAAATAGTTCTCAAGTAAGAAAACTTAGTCTCTGGTAGTGGCTTGGTGAAAATATCCGCTGCTTGTTGATCGGTTGAGATATACTCTAGCCTTATGTATTTCTTCAATGCATGATCCTTGATGAAGTGATGTCTGACATCAATGTGTTTGATCCTGGAGAGTAGAATTGGATTGTAGGTGATTGCTATGATGCTTGTATTGTCACAAAAAATTGGTGACTCTTGTGCAATGATCTCATAATCTCTCAATTATTGTTGTATCCAGAGCAGTTGCGCACAGCAACTTCCAGCATCTAAGTACGATACTTTAGTTGTGGATGTTGCAATAGAAGTCTGCTTCTTGCTAAACCAATAAATCAGTCTGTCTCTTAGAAACTTATATGATCCACTGGAAAAATTTTTGATCAAGCTTGCACCCTACATAATCTGCATCTGAATAGCCAACTAAATTGAAAGAAAAGTCTTTATCATGCCATAGATCCACATTTTTGTGTAACTTTAAGATCTTTTGAAATTCGCTTGACAACTAAGTAATGAGTTTGCTTAGGGTCAGACTGAAACCGAGCACACATATAACCAACAAATATAATATAAGGTCGACTAGAAGTTAGGTATAATAAGGAACCTGTTAATCCTTGATACATGATTACCTCAAATTATATCCTCTTTCATCTTTGTCTGGTTTAACTTATGAACTCAATAGGGTTGCTGTTGCGGAACATGTTTCCATTCCAAATTTCTTGAGTAGTTGCTTTATGTACTTAGTTTGACTGATATTAATACTATTATCCAATTGTTTCACTTGCAAACCAAGAAATAATATCAGTCTACCCATCATACTCATCTCAAATTTGTCTGGAAATAGTTTAGAGAACTTTTAACACAGTTTGGGGTTAGTTGACACAAAAATAATGTCATGAACATAAAGTTACACTAATAAAGTATAATCTCTTTTAGTAAACTTAAATAGTGTCTTATTAACAGTGTCTATAATGAAATAATGTTCGATAAGAAACTTAGATAGCGTGTCATATCAAGATATTCGAGCATGTTTTAGACCATATAAAACTTTATTCAGTTTATAAAGATGATCAAAAAATAAATGGTTGATAAAACCTAGTGATTGTTCAACATAAACTTCTTCTTGTAGTTGTCTATTCAAGAATGCACACTTTACATCTATTTGACAAACTTTGAAGTTCTTGTAAGAGGCAAAGACAAGGAATATCCTGATAGTTTCCACTCTAGATACTGGAGCTTAGGTTTCATCTTAATCAATTCCTTCTTCTTGCCTAGATCCTTGAGCAACTAGTCTTGCTTTATTCCTCAGTGGTGTTCCATCTTTATTAAGCTTGTTTCTGTACACCCATCTTGTACCTAAAACTTATTTATGAGAGGGTCTTGGAACTAAGTCCTAGAAAGAGTTTCTAGTAAACTGAGTTAGTTCTTCTTGCATAGCATCAATCCAACTACTATCAGTTAATGCTTCATCAATGTTCTTAGGCTCAATGTTAGAAATGAGAGCAGGGTGTAAAAATGGATTGAACATATGTCCTCTAGTTCTAACAGGAGCATATGTGTTACCTATTATTAGAGCAGGTGGATGATTCTTGTTCCATCTATAATTGGATTCATCAATGTTGTTCTGGGAAACCGAATCAGTTTGACTGAGTTCGGTTGGGTTGGCATCAGTTGAGTTGACTTTATTTTGGTTGTCAATTGTTCTTTGTGCTTAGTAGATCCACCCAAAGGAATTGTTCTCATAGGAAGCAAATTGATTTACCAAAGGAAACTTGGGGTGAATGGGAAGGTAATAACCTTCAATGCAAGATTGGTACCCAAAGGAAGGTATTGACTATGAGAAAACCTTTTCTCCAGTCTCAATGTTCAAGTTCATTAGGATATTGCTAGAAATAGGAATATGGTATGACTATGAATATGTCAGATGGATGTGAAGACATCGTTCTTTAATGGTGACATTAAAGAAGAGATTTACATGTCTCAACCTGAAGGATTCACATCAGTAGAAAGTGAGCATAAATATGCAAACTTCAAAGATACATCTATTGACTCAAAGAAGCATCAAGGAGCTGGAACATCAGATTTGACAACACTATCAAACATTTTGATTTTATCAAGAATCTTGAGGAACCATGTGTATACCAGAAGATTAGTAGGAGCGTAGTGACATTCCTAGTACTTTATATTGATAACATACTACTCATTGTGAATGATTTAGGGATGTTGCAGTCAACTTAAGTATGGTTAGCTAGTAAATTCTTCATGAAAGATAAGGGTGAAACATCCTAGGTATTATGAATAAAAATCTATAGGATTGATCGAAGAAGAGTCCAAAAGAGGATATCTCCCAATGTGTCATAGTATGACTTTATCTAAGTCTATGTACCCTAAGATTGATGATGAGATATAAACCATGAGCCGTATTCCATATGCGTCATAGGCAATATAATACATGATATGATATATACTCGACCTAATATTGCATTTGAATTGAGTATTGCTAACTTTTATCAATCGAACCCCGGTCTATTCCATTGGAAAACCGCAAAGAACATTATTGAGCACTTGAGAAGAACTAAGAAATTGTTCTTGGTTTGAGGGAGTGAATAATTAAAATTTGAAGGATGTACCGATTCTAGCTTCCAATCAGATGTGGATGATTTGAAATCAAAATTTGGATTTGTATTTAAGCTCAACGATTGTGTTGTCTCTTGGAAGAGTTCCAAGCAACACACCACAACAAATTCAACCGCTAAAGCAAAATATATAGCTGCATCAGCTACAACAAAGGATGCCGTTTGGATGAAGAATTTCGTTCATGAGTTTGGTGTCATTCCTAAAAAAATTGATTTAGTCCTGGTTCAGTGCGACAACACCGGTACTGTTGCGCAAGCAAAGAAATCGATGTCTCAATAGCGATCCAAACATATATTGAGGAAGTTTGACATAAACCGGAGATTGTGGGAAGAGGAGACAGACACATTAGTGGAGAGAGTCACCTCTGCAGATAACGTTACTGACCCACAGACGAAGTCCCTAACAAGACCATTGTTTGAGAATTATCGTTAAGCAATGAGTCTAAAATCTATGGGTAGTTGTCTATAGGGCAAGTGAGAGATTGTTAGAGTAGGTGCTTAGCAAGCCAATTTATGGCTTAATATTGACTCTTATGTAAAAACAATATTTGTTTTGATAATATTTTACGTTTTTTTAATCAAATTATGACATTTAATTTATCATGTATACTCATGCAAGCTGCATAGATAAAGTCCTTGAATATGCCAAAGGTATAACGGGGTCTGCATCTAAACGTAAGATCTTGAAACACATTAGTAAGTGTGCCGTATATTCCAAACATGTTCCTAGTCGAATTGATACGTGCAAGTTTTGCACTTAAATTATCCAAGGAAGTGGCATGAAAGTGTGCGAATATCGAGCGGATTTACGTGTTTTGGCAGTTGTTTATGTCATTGCAGGAATCAAGCACAGGCGCATAACTTGCGACCAACAAGGAATAAATTAAATGATGAAATGGAAGAATGAAGTGAACAAGAAATCAGAGGAAGAGCGGGACACTGAATGATCAGCTGATAAGCAATAGCTGGTAAGCTCATAACTGAATGGTACCAAATGCCTGATGGAGACTCTTCCAGGATGTAGATGTGAATCTCGGATCCCTGTCTGACACGATGGACACTGGAATCCCGTGCAGTCTGACTATATCTCTAATGTACAACTCTAAGTACTAAGTCATGGTGAATGTCTTCTGGATCGGAAGAAAATGAACTGATTTAGTGAGCCGATCAACGATCACCCAGATGGCATTAAATCCTCTAGTAGTCCTCAAAAGCCCTGTCACAAAATCCATGGTGATGTTATCCCATTTCCACCTGGGAATAGGGAGTGGTCTCAGTTTCCCTGCAGGTCTCTGATGCTCTGCCTTGACCTCCTGACAAGTCAAACACTCGGAGACAAATTGTCGAATATCGTGATTCATGCTCGGCCACCAATACAGAGTCTCTAGATTCTCATACATCTTCGTACTCCCTGGATGGATGGAGTACGAGGAGCTGTGGGCCTCGCTCAAGATATCTCTTCCACGGGAATCACTCTCAGGAACCCATAGACAGTCCCTAAATCTGAATTTGCCGTCCACAACTGTATACACTCTGTGGCCCTTAGTCTCTTCCCTCTGTCTCCACTTCTGTAACTGCTCGTCAGAAGCCTGCCATGCTCGAATTCAGTCTCTTAGAGTTGGTTGTATTGTCAAAGTAGCAAGATTCGGGGCCTTGACTCTTGCATAAATTGCAAGCTCAAATATCTGAATCTTAGCCTGTAACGGTCTCTGCACTGACAAATGAGCAATCAATGCGTGCTTCCTTCTCAGAGCATCTGCAACCACCTTAGCCTTACGCGGATGGTAGCTAATGTCACAATCATAGTCCTTCACCAGCTCAAGCCACCTCCTCTGTTGTATATTCAGATCTTTCTATATGAAGAAGTATTTCAGGCTCTTATGATCTGTAAAAATCCTGCACTTGTCCCCGTACAGATAGTGTCTCCAGATCTTCAGGGCAAATACCACTGCTGCTAGCTCGAGGTCAATGGTCGGATAATTCTTCTCATGGACCTTTAGATGTCTGGACGCGTAAGCTGTCACTCTGTCCTGCTGCATCAAAACCGCGCCCAAACCAAGCTTCGATGAATCTGTATACACCACAAACTCTCATTGCCTTGATGGAATAGCTAGTACTGGTGCAGTGGTCAAAGCCTGCTTCAATCTGTCGAAGCTCTCCTGGCACTCAGATCCCAAAATAAACTTAGCACTCTTCTTTGTCAGGGCGGTCATAGGCACCGCAATAGAAGAGAAGCCCTAGATGAACTTCCTGTAATAGCCCGCCAATCCCAAGAAATACGGATCTCTGTCATGCTCTTAGGAACTGGAAAATCTCTGACTGCCTATACTTTGCTGGGGTCGACTTCTATGCCATCCTGTGATACAATGTGGCCCTAGAATGCCACCTCTTCAAGCCGGAACTCGCACTTACTGAACTTGGCATACAGTCGTCTATCCTGTAGAGTCTGCAGTACTGTCCTCATATGTTGACTGTGCTCCTCCCTTCTCCTCGAATAGATCAGAATATCGTCAATGAAAACTATGACGAACTGATCCAAATATGGCCAAAACACGTGATTCATGAGATCCATGAAGATCGCTGGTGCGTTCGTCAGACCGAAAGGCATCACCATAAACTCGTAGTGCCCGTAACGCGTCCGGAAGGTTGTCTTGTGCATGTCAACCTCTCTCACTTTCAGCTGATGGTATCCGGATCGGAGATCTATCTTGGAGAACACTGATGCTCCCTGGAGGTGATCAAACAAGTCCTCGATCCTCGGCAGGGGGTACTTATTCTTGACTGTAACTCTGTTCAGCTCTTTGTAGTCAATACACAGTCTCATGCTGCCATCCTTGTTTTTGACAAATAGAACTGGTGCGCCCCAAGGAGAAAAACTAGGGCGAATGAAACCCTTATCTAACAGATCCTGAATCTGATATTTGAGTTCCTTCATATATGCAGGCGCTAACCGGTAGGGTGCTTTAGATATCGGCATTGTCCAATAGAGAAGTCCACTAATCTGTCTGGTGGAATGCCTGAAACATCGTCAGGGAACACACTAGAGTACTCATTGACTACATCCACGTCCTCGAGCCTCTGACTGACTGGCTCAGTCACTGATACAATGCTGGCTAAGAATGCCTGACAGCCTCTCTTGATAAGATTCCTTGCACACATGCAGGAAATGACGTGCGACATCTGCTGATGTCTAGCTGTCTCGAAAACAAACGGCTTCCCACTGGGCGGTCTTACAGAAACTGACATCTGTCGAAAATATATGACTGCACCATGAGAAGATAGCCAGTTCATACCTAAGATGATGTCGAACTCCGGTAATGGTAGCACGATCAAATCTACGTGTACGGCATACTTCTGTAGCCGAAGCTCCAATCTCTTCACTATCTGGGAGGTGAACATCTGATCTCCGGATGGGATAGATACTCTAAACCCTGAATCCATCGCTACTGGTATGATTCCTAGTCGCTTGACAAAAGATTCAGATATAAATGAATGTGTAGCCCCTGAATCTAGCAATGCATGCGTGGTTACACCTGAAATGTATATCCTCTCTGTAACATAACATACCATCAAATCTAATCGTGTTGAAACTTAACAATTTTCTTCCCGACAATTAACCCAAAATCCTCGAAATTAACTGAATTAACCCCATGCATTCCTCGAAAATTTCGACATTACCCCGTAAAATCTGAAATTTGCATTATAGCCCCTAAAGTTTCGAAAATCACACTTTGGCCCTTCCAAACATTTCGAATTTAGCCTCCAAAATTCTCATGTTAAGTTATTTTTTTATTGTGAATTTCGAATTCTATGATAAATTTTTTTAAAAAAAAAATTAGTAGAATTTTTTTAAGTTAAAGAATATTGGACGTTTCACTGGTACAACATCTTTTTCAATAGCTTGCTCTTCACTGTATACTTGCATAATATCTTCAGCAACTAATAGCAACTACTCATCCACATTGGCTAAGGATGGCTCTTCCTCTGTGTATGCGGTCAGTTGAGCTGCTGGTTCAGAAACTGGTGGAATGATTAATGAGGTGGAGGAGGAGGGTTGAGTACTTCAGAACTAATGAAAGAACAGTCTTTGTAGTCTTTTCAACAGTGGGTTGCAGAACTGAAACTATTTCAACTGGTCTAGTGGAAGGTGCAGCAGTATGTTTGTTGAACTCCTCAGTTGGACTGCTTGTATCAACTGGGATATGCATCTTCTGTCCCATCTCCCAATTCTTGACTTTGAGTTGAAAGGTGATGAGATCGGAATTCAGTTGCTCAAACACTGACCTGTCGGCATATTCCGTAGGTCCAGCTGAATCATAGTTCTTTTTTAGCTCAGCAGCTACTTCAGTCAGCCTTTTGATTCTCATCAAATCGAAGAAGTACACCATTCTCTCCATAGCTTGGGCCACTGAAGTAGCCTTTACTACCTTCATTACTATAGACTCCAGTGAAATGAAGCTCTTTAGAACTGATTTCTTCTTCAGCTTCTAGGCAAGGGTTACAGTCCTAAACTGTACCCATTCGTCAAAGTGTTCCATATTTAGCTCAGCATAATCATTGATTTCTTCTATTATAAAATCAATCTGAGTCTTAATGGAATTGTGCGGCCTTGGTTCCTCGATCAATTTTCCCTTACCTTATGATTCATTGAGGATAATCATCCTTCTTCTTGGAGTAGAGCTCTGTAGCTGGTTGGACTTATTGAATAGGCAATGCAGAGATTGGTGCCTCAGCTTCAGATGGAAGCTCAGGTAGAGCTCCTAGAGCGGCAACTGTCTTGGTCTTCTGAGACCTCGGGTTCTTGATCAGCTACGGGGAGAGAGTTTTCGCCGAGTCGCTGGTTGTCAGATCCAGTTTTCTCTTTGGCTTAGGAGGAGCAACTGCTTTGGACTTAGCAGCTTTCTTAGGCTTGACAGCTACCTCCTCGTCTCCATCCTTCTTTGATTGAACGTTTTTGGCGTTGTAGTCTTGAATTTAATAATTGTTGATGTTGATTCCAGAAGGATCCCTGAATCCTCAATCATTCATCTCAGTTGAAGTGCAAATCCTTGGGACTGTTTCGTCGATTGCAACATGTTAATCAAGCTAGTGAATAGAATAGATGACCAATTCATCTTTATCCCTTTGACTATTTCGGATAGTGAATAGAATAGATGACCAATTCATCTTTATCCCTTTGACCATTTCGGTCATCACCTGAAACTTTTCGAGAGTTAGGGTGGCGAATGACCCAGCCTTGGCAAAATTGTCCTTAGCAAAAATATCCGCTAGCCACTGATATTATGACTTCAATTCTCTCTTAGTCTCTGAAACTTTAATCTTTTGCCCACTGGTTGAGAGTAGCGTCTTCATCTCCTCGATATCAGAAGCTGCTACTTCTGAAAAGCATGAAAGTCCATCAGCTGGTAGTTGGAATAAATTTTTGAAGGACTCTTCATCAACAATCATCGAGTGATTGCTGACCTTCATCTGAATCTTCCCATCATCGGATATCAAGCTGGACTCGTAGATAAATAAGATATATGGGGAGCATATTTCTTGAGTATCCAGACCCAAGAATTGACGAAGCCCATACTAATCGATCTTCTGAAATACTCCTGTAACTGCTTCATCTTTGATAGAGATAATGAGTTCAAAATCAATTGCAGCAGCATTCAAAAGAAATGCGGGAGTTTGGGCTGCCATTTGGATTTGATCTTTCTACGAAGAAAAAAAGGATTTGCATGTGATTGCTCTGAAGATTTGATGTTTAGAAAATTTTAGAAACTGTAAAGTGAAGTTTGAGAAATGCGGTTTCTAAAATGTTTCGTTACTTTTAAAATTTCGGACACGTATCAGTCCGTGAATAGTTTGACCATAAATTCAGGTCTTTCAACCGTTTTTATTTATTTGAGAAACTGAAATCAAGCGATTACACAAAAATTGGATTTGTTTAAGATATGAATAATTTTAAAATAACAAACCTTAAGTATTCACGATTTTCAGTATAGAACTGAATCGAAATAAAGTTAGTTAACGTATTTGACAAGATCAGTTGAATGAAGTACTAACTGATCAGTTTGAAACTGACTCATTTCAGTTTAAGTACAACTACCATTTGTCTTATCTGTTAATTTACTAAAATTCAACTTTCTCCCTAAATTAAGTATTAAGATAAATAAATAAGCCCTAAAATATTTCTAAAGTAAGAAAACTTCAAGCCGGATTTCCTTCTTTAGAGCATGATCTCTGATGAAATGATGTCTAACATCAATATGTTTGGTTCTGGAATGAAGAACTGGATTGTATGTAATCATAATTGAGCTGATGTTATCACAGAAGATTAGTGATTCTTCAGCAATAATTGCATAGTCTTTCAATTGTTGCTGAATCCAGAAAATTTGAGCACAGAAACTTCAAGCAGTTAGGTATTTAGTTTCAATTATGGAAGTAGCAATGGATGTTTTCTTCTTGGTAAACCATTAGATCAGTCTGTCTCCTAAAAACTAACATGAGTCACTTGTACTTTTACGATCTAGCTTACATCCTGCATAATCTGCATCTGAATATCCAACTATATTGAAAGAAGAATATTTAGAATACCATAAGCCCACATTTTGTGTGCCTTTAAGATATTTCAATATGTGTTTATTAGCTAAGAAATGCGATTGTTTAAGGTCAGCTAGAAATCTAGCTCATAAACATACAACAAACATAATATCATAACGGCTAGCAGTTAGGTACAATAAAGAACCTATTAAACATCTGTAGAGGTTCATCTCAACTGATATTCCCCCTTCATCTTTATCTAGCTTAATCAATGAACACATGAGAGTCGATGCGGCTGAACATGTTTCCATACCAAATTTTTTGAGCAGTTCCTTTGCGTATTTGGTTTGACTGATATATATACCAGTTTTTAGTTTCTTCACTTGCAGACAGAGAAAGAATGTCAGTTCATCCATCATACTCATCTCAAATTTGTCCTGCATTAATTTAACAAACTTTTCTCATAGTTTGGGGTTAGTTGACCCAAAAATAATGTCATTTATATAAATTTCAACAAGGTATGATTTTTCTTCGATAATTTGAACAATGTCTTGTCAGCTGATCCTATAATGAAATCATGATCAATTAGAAATCTTGTTAAGTTCTCATACCAAGCTCTGGGAGCTTGTTTAAGGCTATATAAAGTTTGGTTAAGATGATAAACATGGTCAGGAAGTAAATGATTTACAAAACATGGTGGTTGTTTTACATAAGCTTCTTCCTATAACTGACCATTCAAGAATGTGCTTTTCACATCCATTTGATATACTTTGAGGTTTTTGAAGTATGGGTAGGCAAGAAATATTTTGATTGCTTCTAGTTGAGCAACTGGAGCATATTTCATCGTGGTCTATTTCTTTTTCTTGTCTATAACCTTGTTCGACATGCCTCACTTTTCTATGCACTACTAAACCATCTTCTTTCATCTTGTTCCTGTATATCTTTTTGTACCTATAACTTATTTTGAAATTGATTTTGGAACCAAAGTCCAAACATTTTCATGGGAAAACTGATTCAACTCTTCTTGCATATAATTTACCCAACTGGGATCAGCTAGAGCTTCATCAGTTTTCTTGGGTTCTAATTGAGATATAAAAGTAGAATGTACAAATAAATTAAACATTTGTTTTCTAGTCTTTACCGGATCAGATGGGTTACCTATTACCAAATCATGAGGATGATTTTTGCTCCATCTGTAGGTTGGATCTGTCAAACTTCTCTGCGCAACTGGTTCAGTTTGTAACTCATCAATTTCTTCTGCTTCAGTTGGAATGACTTCAGTTTGAGTTTGAATATTATCTTGGTGTCCTACAAACTGATCATCAGGAACTGCGTCTTGTCCAACTAGTTGATCTACCTTCGAGTTCTGGTGTTTGAAGGAAATTTTGATAGCGTGAACTTCATCTTCACTATCATCCTCCAAACTGATATCTGTTAAGCGATTAGTTAGCTCAACTGGGTCAGTTGGCTTATCAGTTAGTACAGTTTCATCAAAAACAACATGTATTGATTCTTAAATATTATGTAAGTCTTACTAACTGATGAATAACCAAGAAATAATCTTTCATCTGATTTAACATGAAAGGTAGTTAAGTAGTTTTTACCATTATTATGAATGAATCATTTACACCCAAATATTTTAAATAATGAAAGCACACTTTTCTTTCCATGCCAGATCTCATAGGGTGTCTTCAAATGATTTTTATTAATCGTCAATCTGTTCTGAGTGTAACACACTGTGTTAACTCCTTCTGCCCAAAAACTTTTAGAAATACTAGAATCAGCAAACATAGTTCTCACTGCCTCCTTAAGAGTCCGATTTCTGCGTTTAACTATACCATTCTGCTGTGGTGTTCTTGCATTTAAGAATCGTGTCCGATTCCCAAATGTTCAAGTAACTGAGACAGAGTTTGATTGAAAAATTCAGTTCTACGATCGGATCTTATTCTATCAATCTCAATCGATCTCTCATTTAAAAGGCTTTTGAAAAGTTTTATCAGTTGTGAAGCAATTTGATCATTAGATTTGAGAAAAATTACCCAAATAAATATTGAGAAGTCATCAACAATCACTAGTGTGTATTTTATTCCCACTAAGCTCATGATTTGTATTGGACCAAATAAGTCCATATGCATCAGTTCTAAGTATCGGGTAAAATATTTTCTTCATTTGTTTTAAAAAGATGATCTAACTCGCTTCCCAAACTGAAAAGCTGAACAAATTTTATAATTTGAAAACTCAATTTTTTGTCAAACCAGTTACCAGTTCATTGTTACTCAGTTGTGCAATGGTTTTGAAATTTAGGTGGTTCAACCTCTTATGCCATAATCAGTTCTTAGATTGATTTGAAGCTACAAAGCATACTAGTTCATTGGGTTGATTACTCCAACTCACTTTATATGTGTTACCACATGCCTGTCATAACAATGTCACCATTTGTGTTCTTAACAATGCAAGTATGTTTACTAAACTTAACTGAATGATTATGATCACATAATTGACTGATGCAAATGAAATTATAATTCAAAATTTCAACAAGTATGACATCATCAATAATAATGTTACAATGGATAAGATTATCCTTACCCACGGTTTTACATTGAGAGGCATTTCCAAAACTGATTTGGGACCTGAGTATTTTTCCAGTTGTGATATTAAATATGTGTCTCCAGTCATGTGTCTTGAACATCCACTGTCCAAGTACCACACTGAGTCTCTGATTAGTTTTCCTGTAACTTACAATCAAAAAAATAATAAATAAATTTTGTAACCAAATCTATTTTAGTCTTGAACCTATTAGTCCTTTAAGAACCTAGACTTCGATCAGTCGAACTGAATTTCCAGTCGTTGTGTTCCAAATAGATTTACCTAGTTTGTGTGTATTTGGTGTGTTGTGTGCAGATGATACAATATGTTTTTTACTTCTGTTCGCCTTGTTGTCCATCCGATATCGTTTTGGAACAAGCTTGCAATTGTGATAGTGACTGTAATAGCCATTTACAGAGTTCTGTTTGTGATAGCTGGATCACTTTGGTGACCATCTGTCTGAATCAGTTTAACTCTTGGGACTATATCCAATCCCCTACCGTTTAGCCTTATTCATGTTCTCAATCGGCTGTTCAACCAGCTTCTCGGCTCAGGTAGTTTATGTACCATGACTGATTTAACAAAGTGAATGTTTTCTCTTTGCACATATTCAGAATGTTTTTCTCTTCGCACATATTCAGTTCTATCTTAGTACCACTTATTGAGAGTTCATCTTGGCTGTTAAAGCCTAAACCAGTTTTGTCCCCAAATGATTTCTGTAAGCCTTGAATTTCAGTCAACATGACTAATGACTTGTTCTAAGCTTGAATTAGATCGGTTAGTCTCAAGTTCTCGGACTTCAATTGCTGAATCATGGATTGAGTCTCATCCTTTTACGCTATCAGCTTCGCAATCTTCTCTTTGATATTAGACATTTCAACTGATTATGAACAATCAGTTTTAGTTTATTCATTGGTAGGATCAGTCTGCTTAGCTTTGGCTTCCTCAAAAGAGAAAGCAAGCTTACAATAATCATTTACCATGTCGTGCAGTGTATAAATTAGTTCTTAACACGTAAAATCAATATAACTGAAATCAAATACATTCTCGCTGCTAGATTCCAGTCCAGCATCATTAGCCATGAGGTATTTCATCTCTTCTTCATCACTAGAGCTGCTTGAGCTCTCAGTTTCTAATGTTTCGCTATTAGGTTTTCCAATTTTGATTTGATTTTTTCAGCTACTAGGGATTCATGCTTTTTCCTGGATGATTTCTTGTCATCATTTGATATTTTCCTGTACTCGAAAGGATTCTTTCCCTTATCAAATGATTTCCTGCTATCCTTCTTTGGCTTGGAATAGTCAGCTATGAAATGACCGGTTTTGCCACAGTTGTAACGCACATTTGGTTCTTATAATTTTGATTCATTCATGAGGTAATTCCTTTGGAATGAATCTTGCTTCTTCTCATGAGTCATCCGAACTTTTTGACAAACAATGACATAACGTCATTGCTCAACTGTTCAGCTGTCTTTTCAAATGAAACTGTTTGCTCCAGTGTCTGAGCGCTGAAGGCTGTTGTGACTGGTGGGACTGCTAGTTCACCCTCTTTTGTTTGCATTTCGAATTCATATGATTTGAGATCTGCAAAAAGATCATGTAGTTCCACCTTGTTGAGATCTTTTGATTCTTGCATGACCATAGTTTTAACATCCCACTCTTTGGGAAGATCACAGATCTCCTTTAAAGTAATTTCTTTGTTTCAATATACTTTTCCTAGTGCATTCGGTTCATTCACGATGTTGCTCACTCGTTCATTGACTCGCCTGCTTTCAGTTTGATGTTATCAAATTTTTGCACGGCAACTGAAAGTTTATTCTCCTTGGTTTGCTCGTTGCCTTCACATAGCTAGATCATCTTCTACTAAATTTCTTTGGCAGATTTGCACATTTTGATCTTGCTGAAGGTGTTTTTGTCCACCGTCTTGTAGAGAATATCCTTGGCAACATTATCCAGATCTGGCTTCATTTTATTTTCAGTTGTCCACTCATCGCGCGGCTTCTCAATGCGATGAATACGATGAGGTGCTCTATCAGTTAGAGAAACTGCACTATTCGCCTTCATTATTTTCATTGATTCTTCATCATCTGGTGCATATAAATGAGCCTGAATTATAATTTTTCAAGTATCAAATTCTTATCTGGAAAACATAGAAATTTTATTGAACGAAGACATGGTTATCAAATGTGAGTGTTTGGAAATATTCAAGACAAGATAAAACCGCTATGATAACAGTTGTTAGGATCGGTTAAAAGGGGTGAAATGTTTAGAAAGGGGGTTGAATAAACACTTCGGTTTTTTTTAATTTTTTAAAAATATGAATCCGTTCTTTGATGAACCAATCCGAAAATCTTGTATGCCTATATCGATCAGTTAACTAAGAACAATAGTGCGGAAATAAACAGAAAGATTGATTGAATATTATTGTAAGGTCCAAAATTAAGACGACGTAATTCAACTGCATGCAAATCTAGGGAATATGAAAAATGATTAATTAATTGACTTTAAGCGCTAAATTAATTATGTGACATGTTAATATGATGTTTTAGTAGTCTCAAGTTCTCGGACTTCAACTGCTGCATCAAGGATTGAGTCTCATCCTTTTACGCTATCAGCTTCGCAATCTTCTCTTTGATATTAGACATTTCAACTGATTATGAACAATAAGTTTTAGTTTTTTCATTGGTAGGATCAGTCTGCTTAGCTTTGGCTTCCTCAAAGGAGAAAAAAAGCTTACAATAATCATTCACCATGTCGTGCAATGTATAAATTAGTTCTTAACGCGTAAAATAAGTATAACTGAAATCAAATTCATTCTCGCTGCTAGATTCCAGTCCAACATCATTAGCCACAAGGTATTTCATCTCTTCTTCATCACTAGAGCTGCTTGAGCTCTCAGTTTCTGATGCTTTGCTATTAGGTTTTACCAATTTTGATTTGATTTTTTCAGCTACTAGGGATTCATGCTTCTTCCTGGATGATTTCTTGTCATCATTTGATATTTTCCTGTACTCGAAAGGATTCTTTCCCTTATCAAATGATCGCCTGCTGTCCTTCTTTGTCTTGGGATAGTCATCTAGGAAATGACAAGTTTTGCCACAGTTGCTGCGCGCATTTGGTTCTAATTTTGATTCACTCATGAGGTAATTCTTTTGGAATGATCCTTGATTCTTTCTCATGAATCTTCCGAACTTTTTGACAAACAATGACATAACGTCATTGTTTAGCTGTTCAGCTGTCTTTTCAAATGAAATTGTTGGCTCCAGTGTCAGAGTGCTGAAGGCAGTTGTGACTGGTGGGACTGCTGGTTCACCCTCTCTGGTTTGCATTTCGAATTCATATAATTTGAGATCTGCAAACAGATCATGTAGTTCCACCTTGTTGAGATATTTTGATTCTCGCATGGCCATAGTTTTAACATCCCACTCTTTGGGAATGTAACAGATCTCCTTTAGAGCAATTTCTTTGTTTCAATATACTTTTCCTAGTGCATTCGGTTCATTCACGAAGGCCGTGTACATTTAACTACCTGAAATAAGCTTTGAATTGATCATATCAAATTATATCATAAATTATAATTATGATGATCTTGATATAACTTTGACAGTTTTCAAATTTAATTTAAACACTTGGATAATTCCGATTACATTTCTATTTAAATTAATCAATATGTTTTGTATTGCTATTAACGCTTAAATTGCTAGGGACTAGTAATAAGCTGGTTGAGAGGTGTGATAAACATAAAAATTGTACATTAATTAAATGTTTTATAATATAATTATATAGTTTTTGTTTTATTAAATGTTTAAATATTATTTGTTTTATAATAAATTGTATAAAATATAAGTTGTTGTGTAATTACAATTTTTTATAGGTTCGATAAAACAAGAATAAACTTGGCGTTGCAAATGGGATTAAGATGATTCTTAGACCTGCAGAAAGTTGATTATAATATCTACAATATTGTTGACAAGCATGAGATAAAAATCCTCTCACAATTGGGATCAAACTAAGCAACAAATAAAGTTACCAAAGGAGTGGCAGTTTTACCATGCTCTAGTATTTTGACCATATCTCTCAAATTACTTGGTCAAATGGTTTGAAAAAAATATCACAACTAGACAACTCAATTATCCACATGTTTCGTTTTATGTGAAGAAGCACATTCGGAGAAGAAGATTTTCAAAAGTGATGTGTAATATAATATAATATCTTGGAATACCAATGAAGACTTATGTGTAAAAAAATAATATTTTATTTTTGGTTGTCTTCCCAAATTTGGCTATAAAAAGGGGGGCATTGTAATGTATTTAGATATCCCTCATTTTATGAACATACCTTTGAGTTCATAATATTTCTCTCTATATTTTTCCTTTATTTCTTCATTTAAATACAATTAGCATGTTAATTTCATATTCAAAGTTTTACACTTTAAATAATGAATAGCTAACTTCCTAAAGTTGAGATGATAAGGTGAAACTCTTGGCATGATAATAAGGTTATTAAAAGGTAAGAATCTATGTTTTATATTATTTAATCATTATTTATTTTTTATGTTATATTTATTTCTTTAAGCATTTTTATATCATACTTATAAGTGAGAGTTTTGATTTATTGTTGCTATATGTTACACTAAATTCTTGGAACCATTTAAATGTTAATTTGGTTTTACCAACCATTTAAAGTGTGAACCTTGATTTAGTGTTTAAAAATATATATAGCACAATAAATATTTGACCACATTTATAAGTTTTGGTATATATTATATATAAGATAATAATTTATAACATAATATAAATATGATTATTTAATATATTGGAACCATTTTATTAAGTGGATTTCAATATTGTTCGTTAATGTTAACTTTATTAAAATACCAAGAGTGGATCCTTTAATCTTAACTACTTAAATTAAAATTTGAACAATTAAAAATTACCAATTAAAGATTCAAACAATTAAAATTAAAAAGAAAGAAAAACAAAACCAAAATAAAAATACATTGTAGTGGACTTGTAATTACCTTAGCTTCCCTGTGGATACGATATCGGACTCACCGAATTATACTACTTGTGGACAACCTGCTCTTGGGAGTGCAACAATCAAAGTGACAACAAGTTTTTTGGCGCCTTTTTCGGGAAAGTATAATTTAATTTCAAGTCTATTTAATTTTGTTTATAGTTTATTTGAATTTTTATTGCTTTTGTGTGTTTTTATTCTTTTGCATTTGCATTTGCACGAGCATTATTTGGTCACGTACACTTAGAGGTCGACTCATTCGAAATAACCTTTTATTTTCACAAAACATGGCGGAAGAACTCATCCAAGAAAATGAAGATGAAATTCAATCTCAACATGATCATGATAGACGAATAACACTTAGAGATCACATGAATCCTAAACGTACTAGTTCACCTTCATGTCTAGTTTTTCCCCCTGATGCATATCATTTCAATTTTAAGCCTGGTATTATCCAACTTTTACCCAACTTTCATGGTTTAGATTCTGAAAATCCATACATGCATTTACGAGAGTTTGAAGAAGTGTGCAACACATATAATGATCTAAATTGTAGCATGAACACCATTCGACTTAAGCTTTTTCCTTTTCCTTTAAAAGATAAAGCTAAAACTTGGCTACAAAATCTTAGATCGAGATCCATTCGAACTTGGGATGAATTTCAACAACAATTTTTGAAAAAGTTTTTTCCATCTCATAGAACAAATTCTTTCAAAAGGCAAATCATCACTTTCACTCAAAAACAAGGAGAAACTTTTTATCAGTGTTGGGATAGATATAAAGAATTGCTTAATCTTTGTCCACATCATGGTTTTGAAATTTGGAGAGTTGTTTCTCAATTTTATGAAGGCTTAACACCTAAAGATAGGCAAATGGTTGAATTTATGTGTAATGGAACATTTGAAGATAAAGATCCAAATGAGGCAATTGAGTATCTCGATTCATTAGCTGAAAATGCTCAAAATTGGGACACTATAGGTACAATCGAACCATCAAACAAGATTCAATCTCCTACATCTGGTGGAGGTATGTACACTCTCAAAGATGAACATGATCTTCAAGCTAGATTTACCTCTTTGGCAAGAAAAGTTGAGGCACTTGAATTGAAAAAGAATGGTCAATTAAAATCTGTTCAAGAAATTGCATGTCACATCTGTGATACAAGTGATCATTCTACAAAAGATTGTCCTATTTTGCCTTCTTTTAAAGAATCTCTCCATGAACAAGCCAATGTTTTAAACAATCTCAAAAGGCCAAATTTTGAACCATTTTCTCAAAGTTACAATCCAGGTTGGCGAAATCATCCAAATTTTAGTTGGAGGAATGATAATGCTGCACAATTTTCACAACCACATTTCCAAAATCAACAAAATTTTCAAAATTATGCACCTTATGTTCCTCCACCTAAAAGGAATTTGGAAGATATATTGAATTCTTTCATTGCAAAGCAAGAGTCTATCAATACTCAAACTGCTCAAACCATGACAGATTTGAAAGATACTCTTGCTAAATTTGCATCTGCACTTAATGTTCATGAAAAAGGTAAATTTCCTTCACAACCTCTGCCTAATCCCAAGGATCATCATTCACAAACTGGAACTTCTGGAACTCAACCGATGGATCAGGTAAAATCTGTTATTACCCTTCGAAGTGGTAAGGTTGTGGAAAAATCCATTCTTGAACCTTGTGAAGATGATGATAAATCAACTCCAAAGGGTAAGGAAGTGGAACCCATAACTTGCGAAGAGGAGGTTCAACAGACAGTGTCACCACCATTCCCTCATGCATTGAAAAATACAAAAAAATCAAATTTGAATTCTGATATATATGATATTTTTAAACAAGTAAAAGTTAATATTCCTTTATTAGATGCAATAAAACAGGTACCATCATATGCCAAATTTTTGAAAGACTTGTGCACTGTGAAAAGAAAATTGAATGTGAAAAAGAAAGCATTTTTAGCCGAACAAGTAAGTGCAATCATTCAAAATAATAATGCTTTGAAATACAAAGACCCTGGTTGTCCTACTATTTCTTGTATTATTGGAGAACGAAAGATTAAAAAAGCCTTGCTTGACCTTGGAGCTAGTGTGAATTTACTTCCATATTCAGTTTATCAAGAACTCAATCTAGGCGAGTTAAAACCTACTTCGGTAACACTTTTACTTGCTGATAGATCTGTTAAAGTGCCAAGAGGTATGGTAGAAGACGTGTTGGTCCAAGTTGATAACTTTGTATATCCTGTCGATTTCATAGTTTTAGATACACAACCTATCGAAGCTTGTAATGCAATTCCTGTAATTTTAGGTCGTCCATTTTTAGCAACTTCTAATGCTCTTATAAATTGCAGGAATGGAATAATGAAGTTGTCATTTGGTAACATGACCTTGGAGCTTAATGTGTTTAATCTTTGTAAGCAACCACATGACAAAGGAGATGAAAGTGAAGATGAAAATCTTATTGAAACTCTTGTGGAAGAAAACATTCAAGAAGGGAGTACTCGTGATCAATTAGATATTTGTTCAATTGAAACTGTTAAAGAAAATATTGAAATTGATCTTGATGATTTTATCAGGTATCACTCGTTACCAGGATCAGAGAAAGAATTTGATGCAAAATATGAGAACAAAGACGAACCACCCATATTGGAGTTAAAACCCTTGCCAGAAGAATTGAAGTATGCATTTCTTGGAGAAGATGAAACATATCCGGTGGTAATTTCTTCCAAACTAGCAAGTGATGAAGAAGGTAAATTAGTTGATATGCTTAAAAGACATAAAAATGCAATTGGTTGGACACTAAAAGATCTCAAGGGCATTAATCCACTAATTTGCACTCACAAAATTCACTTAGAAGAAAATGCAAAAACATCTCAACAACCACAAAGGAGATTAAATCCACACATGAAAGATGTTGTGAAAACTGAAGTTCTCAAACTACTTGATGTTGGGATTATCTACCCTATTTCTGATAGTAAGTGGGTAAGCCCAACACAAGTAGTTCCGAAAAAATCTGGCATCACAGTGATGAAAAATGAAAAAGGTGAATTGTTAACAAGTCGAGTACCATCTAGTTGGCGGATGTGTATTGATTATAGAAAATTAAATGACGCCACTAGAAAAGATCATTGTCCATTACCATTTTTTGATCAAATTTTAGAAAGAGTAGCAGGTCATCCATACTACTGTTTTCTTGATGGATATTCAGGTTATTATCAAATTCCCATTGCACTCGAAGATCAAGATAAAACTACATTCACATGTCCTTTTGGAACATTTGCATTTAGAAGGATGTCATTTGGATTATGCAATGCCCCAGCAACATTTCAAAGATGTATGCTAAGCATTTTTTGCGACATGGTTGAAAATTGTTCGGAAATTTTCATGGATGATTTAACTGTCTTTGGGAACACATTTGATAATTGTCTTGAAAATTTGGAAAAAGTTTTAAAAAGATGAAAGGAAAAAGGTCTTATTTTAAATTGGGAAAAATGTCATTACATGATTACTTCTGGAATTGTTTTGGGACATGTCGTGTCATCTCATGGAATTGAAGTTGATAAAGCAAAAGTTGATGTCATTGCCAATTTACCCCCTCCAAAAACCATTAAAGAAATTCGCTCATTTTTGGGACATGCTGGATTTTATAGGAGGTTTATAAAGGACTTTAGTTTAATCTCTAAACCCATTTGTAACCTCTTAACAAAAGACAGTGCATTTGAGTGGACTCAAGAATGTCAAAATGCTTTTGATAAAATCATTCGACATTTAACATCAGCTCCTATCATGCAACCTCCTGATTGGTCTTTACCATTTGAAATCATGTGCGATGCGAGTGATTATGCAGTCGGTGCAGTATTGGGTCAAAGAAGAAACGGTAAGCCTTATGTGATATATTATGCAAGTAGAACTTTAAACAATGCTCAAATGAATTACTCCACAACTGAAAAAGAACTACTTGCTGTAATATTTGCATTAGATAAATTTCGTTCTTATTTGATTGGATCAACAACTATCGTGTTTACTGATCATTCTGCTATTAGATATTTGTTGACCAAACAGGATGCAAAGCCACGACTGATACGATGGATTTTGTTGCTCCAAGAATTTGACATTGTGATCAAAGATAAAAAAGGAACCGAGAATGTCGTAGCCGATCATTTATCAAGACTAGTAACAGGATCATCTTGTGAAATGACACCAATTAACGATAATTTTCCTGATGAACATCTATTTTCAGTTACTACTACACCTTGGTTTGCTAACATAGTAAATTTTCTTGTGACAGGAAAAATGCCACCGCAATGGAGTTCTCAAGATAAAAGAAAATTTTTGAATGAGGTAAAAAACTTTTATTGGGATGATCCGTATCTGTTCAAGTATTGTCCGGATCAAATTTTTCGACGTTGCATACCCGACAATGAGGTAAGTAGTGTCATTAAATTTTGTCATTCAGAAGCATGCGGAGGACATTTTTCTTCAAAGAAAACAGCTGCAAAAATCTTGCAGTGTGGATTTTATTGGCCCACTTTGTTTAAAGACACCCACGAAATCTGCAAGATTTGTGAAAATTGTCAAAAATTGGGTGCGATTTCAAAAAGAAACATGATGCCTTTGAATCCTATTATTGAAATTGAAATCTTTGATTGTTGGGGAATAGATTTTATGGGACCTTTTCCATCGTCGTTTGGATACTTGTATATTTTAGTTGCAGTTGATTTTGTTTTCAAATGGATAGAGGCAATTCCATGTCGAACAAATGATCATAAAATCGTCATCAAATTTTTAAAAGAAAATATTTTTAGTAGATTTGGAATTACTCGAGCCATTATAAGTGATGGGGGAACTCACTTTGTTAATAAACCATTTGCTTCATTAATGAAAAAATATGGTATTACTCACAAAGTAACTACTCCTTATCATCCTCAAACAAATGGACAAATTGAATTAGCTAATAGGGAGATAAAGCAAATTTTGGAAAAAACTGTTAACTCAAATAGAAAAGATTGGTCTCTGCGACTTAATGATGCACTTTGGGCATATCGAACAGCTTTTAAAACATCATTGAATATGTCTCCCTATAGGTTGGTTTATGGAAAACATTGTCATTTGCCTGTGGAATTGGAACATAAAGCTTATTGGGCGATCAAAACTTTAAATTCAAGCATGGATGATGCCAACAAATTGCGTAAATTGCAACTTAATGAACTTGATGAACTCAGAAATAACGCGTATGAGAATTCAAGGATTTATAAAGCAAAAATCAAATCATTTCATGATAAAACAATTCTTAGAAAATCTTTTGAGATTGGTAAAAAAGTTTTGCTTTATAATTCGCGACTTCACATATTCCCAGGAAAATTACGATCAAGATGGACAGGCCCATATGTTGTAAAGCATGTGTATACTTATGGAGCTGTGGATATTGAAAATCTTAAAAATGGTGATGTTTTTAAAGTGAATGGACAAAGGCTTAAACCATTTTTGGAAAATGAAATCTTTCAAGAAGAGTTTATTTCCCTTTCCGATCCTTGATTTTTTTTGTGTTGCATTTAATTGTGTTTGTTTTTATTTCAGATTTCCTAATCTTTTTATTTTCCCGGTTAAATGACGAATAACGGTACTCTGTGACTCTCATAGTCGGTTTAATCAGTTTCCCTTAATTGCTGATACAAAAATAAAAAAAAAATCATTTTTTTTTCTTTTCAAAATGGAAGAAATTCTCACAAAAATTTGTAAATATTTTCCCTCTGTTTTTGAAAATGTTCTAAGAAAAATTTATGCAGGAAGGTGTGAATAATTGAGATTGATAATGCAAAAAGAAATTCCAGAAGATATTCGTCTTGTAATAGAAGCTAAGGTCCGATTAGGAGGAGAATTTCCACAATCATTGCTCATTCGGTATTTGCCTGGATAAGGAAAAAGCACTTATGCGAAAAAACGAAGGACCAAAAGTTTAGGGGTTTGTCATAAGTGTGCAAAGATGGAATTGTGGCAAACGATGCAGATCTTTGGGATGTGTTTCCAATAACAGAGAGGATAAAATTGGTTTCATTAAGAATGGGCTGAGTAAGGAGTCTTTGGATAACATCTTATTGTCTCTTGAGACGCATTCTAGTGGACATGTGCATATTAAACTTCTCCGTTTATGGAAACAATTCCAAGATGAGCGTCATAGTCTTGGGAATCCGACTAAAAAAGACCCTGTTTGCCAATTTATAAGAAAATTGGATGGGAAGCATATCCTCGACTCATAGAAGGCGTTGAAGCCGTTTTTGGACGTAAAACCAGAGGAAAATTAAAAAAAACGAAGAAAGTAAAAAAACATGGCTGGAACCTCTGCCCAATCATTGAAAAATATTTATGTATTTTGTGGGTCGAGTCCTCGAAAAAATGAAGTGTTTGTAGAAGCAGCGAATAATCTTGGAAAGGTATTGACTGAGAGAAAAATTCACTTGGTATATGGGGGAGGTAATATTGGGTATGAGATCTGTTTCAACATCTACTCATATTGGAGGTAGTCAGGTTTTGGGTATTATTCCTACAGCTTTAGCTGAAGGAAATATTACAGATGTTACGATTGGTGAGAAATTAAAAGTTTCTTCTATGTATGAAAGAATCACAAAAATGATTGAAAATTCTGATGCTTTTATCGCACTACCAGGTGGTTTTTGTACATTAGAAGAAATTTTTCACACTGTTTCTTGGGCACAACTTAATATCCATAATTAAACTGTGAGCTTGTTGAATATCAATAATTATTATGACAGTTTGTTGACATTTCTTGATAAAGCTGTGGAACAGAATTTCATTTTAGAAAATTCACGACGGATGATCATCTGTGCTTCGACTGCCGACCAATTAATTGATGATTTGGAAGCTTTTGTTCATAAGCCTGATCCGATGATAACAAAGATCAATTGGTCGCAATCAAGCAGTAAGAAAAAGAAGTTGGATCATTGATTCAAAAGTCGTGGATTGGTTTGCGTTTGTTTCAGTTTGTTATCTTCAATAAAATCCAGGTGATATCTCTTTCATTATGTACTCTTTATTAATAGTTATTTTGACATTAGGGACAATGTCATATTCTGATTGGGGGGAGAACAAACTTATAAAAAAAAATTAAAAAATAAAAATAATATATATATATATATATATATTATTTTAAAATAAAATCATGTTTATTGTTTGTATCTTAGTAATTTTTGCAAAAATGTCATACATTACATGTTTGAAAAATTTAAATTAGAACATGCATTAATCTATTTAAGAATGTTTAAATTTTTATTTGAAAAAAAAAATGTCAATTTTAATATTCTAATCAATATAAAAATATGATTTATGAAATCTTTTTGAGTGATTAACCATTGTGATAAAATCAGGTATTAAAGTATATGGCCCAAGATATACCTTATAAGAGTGCCTAAAATTTTAAACTCACACATATTTTGTGAGTGAGTGGAGAGGACTGAGAAAACAGCTTTCGAGCCTTTATTGATCATGAGAGAGACTATCTATTGTTTAGATCTTGAGTTCTTATTTTGAAAAAAAAAATGATATTTCCTGAAGAAAAAAGTAGAAAATTCCAAAAAGAAAGATATTGAAGATTTATGTAATTTTTAAGTTATATGCTACGACCCATATATCTCTCAAAAAAAAAAAAAAAGAAAGAGAGAAATTTATTGTACAAATTAAATAAATATGTGGTCAAGAAGCATAAACTTAGTCTGATTCCATGATGTAAAAAAAAAAAAAAAAAATCAGGAAAAAATATATAATAAGAACAACTAGATTTTGAATCAATGGATTTTCTATCTTTTGATTAGTTTGGCTCGTTTGTCTGTCTGCATTCTGTAAACCATTTTTCTGAGCATTTATCTGTATTCCAACTCCATGAGAGAAATCGTTGCCATAAATTGAAACATTTATTAACCTGTGAGGATATGGAGTTGAGACTCTTACTAGGAATTTCTGAAGGCCGTGTACATTTAACTACCTGAAATAAGCTTTGAATTGATCATCTCAAATTATTTCATAAATTATAATTATGATGATCTTGATATAACTTTGACAGTTTTCAAATTTAATTTAAACACTTAGATAGTTTTGATTACATTTCTATTTAAATTAATCAATATGTTTTGTATTGCTATTAACGCTTAAATTGCTAGGGACTAGCAATAAGCTGGTTGGGAGGTGTGATAAACATAAAAATTGTACATTAATTAAATGTTTTATAATATAAATATATAGTTTTTGTTTTATTAAATGTTTAAATATTATATGTTTTATAATAAATTGTATAAAATATAAGTTGTTGTGTAATTACAAGTTTTTACTATTTTTTACAGGTTCGATAAAACAAGAATAAACTTGGCGTTGCAAATGGGATTAAGATGATTCTTGGACCTGTAGAAAGTTGATTATAATATCTACAATATTGTTGACAAGCATGAGATAAAAATCCTCTCACAATTGGGATCAAATTAAGCAACAAATAAAGTTACCAAAGGAGTGGCAGTTTTACCATGCTCTAGTATTTTGACCATATCTCTCAAATTACTTGGTCAAATGGTTTGAAAAAAATACCACAACTAGACAACTCAATTATCCACATGTTTTTTTTTATGTGAAGAAGCAAATTCGGAGAAGAAGATTTTCAAAAGTGATGTGTAATATAATATAATATCTTGGAACACCAATGAAGACTTATGTGTAAAAAAATAATATTTTATTTGTGGTTGTCTCCCCAAATTTGGCTATAAATAGGGGTGCATTGTAATGTATTGAGATATCCCTCATTCTATGAACAAACCTTTGAGTTCATAATATTTCTCTCTATATTTTTCCTTTATTTCTTCATTTAAATACAATTAGCATGTTAATTTCATATTCAAAGTTTTACACTTTGAATAATGAATAGCTAACTTCCTAAAGTTGAGATGATAAGGTGAAACTCTTGGCATGATAATAAGGTTATTAAAAGGTAAGAATCTATGTTTTATATTATTTAATCATTATTTATTGTTTATGTTATATTTATTTCTTTAAGCATTTTTATACCCTACTTATAAGTGGGAGTTTTGATTTATTGTTGCTATATGTTACACTAAATTCTTGGAACCATTTAAATGTTAGTTTGGTATTACCAACCATTTAAAGTGGATGCCTTGATTTATTATATATAAATATATTATAATATTAAATTCTTGGAACCATTTAAATGTTAGTTTGGTTTTACCAACCATTTAACTTGGATTCCTTGATTTATTATATATGAATATATCATAGTATTAATTTATTGGTACCATTTAAATGTTTGTTTGGTTTTACCAACCATTTAAAGTGGGAACCTTGATTTAGTGTTTACAAATATATATAGCACAATAAATACTTGACCACATTTATAAGTTTTGGTATATATTATATACTTATAAGATAATAATTTATAACATAATATAAATATGATTATTTAATATATTGGAACCATTTTATTAAGTGGATTTCAATATTGTTCGTTAATGTTAACTTTATTAAAATACCAAGAGTGGATCCTTTAATCTCAACTACTTAAATTAAAATTTGAACAATTAAAATTTACCCATTAAAGATTCAAACAATTAAAATTAAAAAGAAAGAAAAACAGAAACAAAATAAAAAGACATTGTAGTGGACTTGTAATTACCTTAGCTTCCCTGTGGATACGATATCGGACTCACCGAATTATACTACTTGTGGACAACCTGCTCTTGGGAGTGCAACAATCAAAGTGACAACAACGACGTAATTCAATTGCATACAAATCTAGGGAATATGAAAAATAGTTAATTAATTGATTTTAAGCGCTAAATTAATTATGTGACATGTTAATATGATGTTTTAGTAGTATTTCTATGTACATGCATTAAAATATATTTTTAAAAGTTATTCGAGTTGCGATCGAGGAACGGAGACCAAGGGCTGAAAAATGAAAAATAATTTTATTAAATAATTGTTTTTAATTATTTAAAATATGATTGATGCTTTTTATTTTTTTTAAAATAAAGAGTTTTGAGATGATTTTATATGCCGTGACGTAATTTTTATGGGTATACGATTTTCAACAAAAATACGAACGTTTTGACGACCTGACTAATAATTTCACAAACTTTATTAAACAAAATAATTTTTAAAAACACTATTGGTCTTAATGGGCCTAAGCTACCATTAGTGTTCTAATTATTATTCAAAAATCACCCTCATAACTAAACCTACCACACGCCTCCCACCTCCCTCACACACAATGACTCTTTTTCTCTCATCAAACTCACGGCACACACAATAATTTGGCAAGGAAAGCTTCAAAAATTCCAAGGAAATTCGCCCAAGGCTTCTAGTCGTCGTTCTTCGATTCGCCAATGTTTATTTGTGCGTTATACACGCAAAAGCACGCCATAATTCTTTATTTTCTCATCTATCACACCCTATTAAGTATTTGATTATGTTTTGCATGAAAAAAAGTACCCTTTATTATTTATTTCGTTTTTATGCATCAACATAAATTTAAAGCATGATATTTGATCTAAAACATGATTTATGGTTACATGAAGGGGTTGCCATGACATAGGATCAAAGGGCAACGTTTTTGCAATGGAATAGAGTCCTAAGACGCACGAGTAAGGCTGCACACAAAATAACAATAAATTGGAATCGTTTGTTGCACGGTTTTTTGTTCAAGGCTCGGTTTGAGCGAACCATGATGCATGGCTCGGCTTGGGTGCTACCAGGGCTGGGATGGGTCAGGGAAGGAGTCCTAGCCACGCTAGGACTCGAGCACGTCGGCTGGGAAGGAGTTCAAGTTCTTCTCAAGCCATCGCGTGGGCTGTGCAGCATGCGCATGGAGTTGTGGCTCGGCCAGCGGGCTTAGGGCTGGGCTAGGCTAGGTCTATAGGGTCCTGAAAAGGTGCACAAGGGTCTAGGTCAGGGGTTGGCTCGGTGGTTAGGGTCCTAGGCGAGATCGAAGAGTCCTAGTGCTATAAGGAGTGCTCGGCCGATTGCTTGCTGCTGGTGTAGGAAGTGTCGGTGTGGGTTAGGGTCAGGTCCTCAGGGTCCAGTGGGTTCATGAGGGTCCAGGGGAGGTCGGGTCCGAAGATGGCTCGAGCTTGGCTCGTGAAAAACGTGAAGGTGGCTCGTAGTAAGCTTGGGGCGAGACTTAGGGTTTTCTTTTTTGGAAAATAAATCGAAACATGGCTCACGGAGGTCGAGTCATGGTTCACAAGGGCTAAAATAATATAAAAAGTCTAAATTTTCAATTTGGAAATTTTACATTAAAGTTTGAATTAATTCGGGATTAAAACGCCTTAAAAATGAATAATTAAGGATTAATTGAAAAGTATAGTATTTAAGCTAAATAAAATTATGAGAAAATTAAATTAAGCTTAAATAATTATTTGAGACATGTTAGAGTCAACAGAATAAAGAAAAAGTCAAAAACGTGAAATTTTACGTGTAAGGGAAAGTTTACACCCGAAAATTAGTAAACGTCATGGAAATGCTCTGAATGCTGTTTTATATGCTAATATGATTATTTTAAAATATTTATGGATTTTTATGATTTAATATAGACATTTAAAAGATATGTTGCATGCTTTGTTTAAAAGAAAAACTATATTATATGCATGTTTTTATCAAGTGATGGAAATACGAAATGTTGGAGGTGAAGGGATTGTGACTAATACGATGATATGCTGGAGATACCGTGAGAGATAAGGTCTCAGTATGAGCCCGACGATCGTATTACCATTGATACAAATACGATGATATGTTAATACATAGGCAAAAGGCTCAGTTGACGGGTGAGGGTGTCGCTGATGTCCCCGCCACCCAGTACTGTGGTTATATGTAGATCGATCCATCACCCAATACGAATACGAATACGTGTCACAATCAACGATCTGAATTCAACGAACACGAATATGAATATGAATATGTTTATGATGTATATGAATATGAATATGTTGATATTAAAATGTTTATGTTTAAAGTTTATGCATTATTATGAAAATGTTATTTTAATTACAAGTATTTTTCATTGTTATATGTGATCTGTATACGTATTATGTTGTTATCAAGATTATGGTGTGTTGACTCTTTAGACTCACTAGGTGTGATTGATGCAGGTGATATTGATAATTATGATGTTCGGAGTCTTGATGGTTGACCTTGCTGGGCTGAAGGTGCACATGACCCGAGGACCAGCGCTTCTATTTTTCCGCACTTATGATTTACGTTAAATATTTTACGACTATTTATTTATGCTTTTGAGAGGTTTTGAGAGGTGATAGTATGAGCTATACTTTTCAAATTAATGCTTTTTAGGTTTGGTTTTATGTTTAAACTATTTCTTTGATTTTTTAAATATTAGTTGGCTGTTTTATTTTAAAAATGGTGTCAAAATATTTTATATTTGCATGTAAACATTTCAGCCGATCTTAGTAAGGGTTTGAAAAAAAAATTGTAGCACTTTTTAAGCAAAACGAGTAGTGGACGTTTCAATTATGGCTAGGATATCGTGATAACTGAATGAGTAAAATGAAGAACACAAAGATTTTTATGAATATTTAGAGACTTCAAATTCTACTATGTTACCCCTTCTATCTCAAGGATATGAATTCACTAAAAGATTTTGATTAATTACAATGGAATGTAGTAACCCACTTTAGTTGGACTTAAACATTTTCAAACTGAAAATCTTAGTCTTTCTTTTCACTTATCAGTTTAAAACTGAATAGAACGAAATAGTAGCCTGAATGCTACAATATATCAATGAAGTGTGAGCTATAATTTACTGAATTGAAACGAAAGTGAATCTCAGCTGATTGTTCTTGTTGTAATTGTTGTTCGTGATATTTCACACTGGTTCAACTCTCTTCACAACTGAACTCATCAGCTATATATAGTCTTCGATTTCAACGGTCACATTGAATGCATTTAATGATTAATATATGGTGAATCATCTTTTAGTCCATGTAGATGAATTTTTCTGACAGAGGTACGATGTATCGGACTGTTCTGCTTTTGTATGGACTATCAGTTTTTTGCTGAGATTCAAATTGCAACTGATGATGTGACTAACTGATCAGGAATCAAAATGGTTGACTAATCAGTTCTAACTGATATCCTTTCAATTTGAACGTTTCAGTTCAGTTTTCGGTTATACTATACCAGTTCTGCGAATAACACATTCAGTTCTTTAGATTTGGTATCGGTCAGTTCGTCAACTTTGAATTCATCAGTTTGAGACTTTAGTAATTCATTTGAAAACTTTATTTTGTTTACTTCAGTGTTACTTGGTCCATGAAGTTTGATAAGTTTCCTTTAGTTCAATTGCATTCTCTAGTTCAGGTCTTCTGTTCAGTTACTGATCAGTTTGTCAAACTCTGAAACTTATAAATTCCAACAAAACTGAATAAAAAAAACTGATAATCTGATAAGAACTATTTCAGTATGGGATCATATCAGTTTTGTTCAACTAGACCTATTCCGCTAAAATCAGTTTTCCTTAATTATTTGTTAACACCAAAACATAACAAATTCTTGATTCAACATTATTATTATTAGTAATCATGTTTTTTGTCATTAATTTAATTTTTATTGTTTCCATCAATATTAAAATTGATAATAAATAGTAAAAAAGTAATTTTTCTCTTATTATTTATTAATTATTGTTGTTATTATTTGTTAGGATCATATATTTATTTAGAGGAGATTCATAAATTTTAAGGTCCAAAATTAAGACGACGTAATCCAACTGCATGCGAATCTAGAGAATATGGATAATAACTAATTAATTTATTTTAATTGCTAAATTGATTATGTGATATGTTTATAGGATGTTTTAGTAGTTTTCTACTTGAATGCATTAAAATGTATTTTTAAAGGTTATTCGAGTTGTGATCGAGGAACGGAGACCGAGTGCTGATAAATGGAAAATATTTTTATTAAATAATTATTTTTAATTATTTAAATAAAGGTGATGCTTTCTCTTAATTTTGAAAATAAGGAGTTTTGAGGTGATTTTATATGTCGGGACGTAATTTTTATCGGTATACGATTTTTATAAAGTATACGAGCCCTCTCCGCTATCGTCCCTCGAATCGCCGCAACGTTTTAGTGCGTTAAACACGTAAAGACACTCCATATTCTTTCCTTTACTCATCGTCACACCATATTATGTATTTAATTATGTTTTGTATGAAAAACAAGTTGCACCTTTAATTATTTTCGTTTGTGCATCCAACATGAATTTTAAAGTATGTTGTTTTGATCCAAAATCATGATTTAAGTGTACATGAAAGGGCTTCCATGTATAGGATTAAAATGGTCATGTTTTACACGATTTTAAGGAGTCCAAAGACACACAAACACGCTGCACACAAGAAACAAAAGCTGGAACCAATCTTCTCGGTTGGTGATCTTAGGGCTCGGGTTCAAGGGAAGGTTTTCCATGGCTTGCCTTTGGTTAGACCAGGGCTAGGCTAGGGTCACGTATGGGTTAGGGAAGGAGTCCTAGCAACGCTAGGACTCGAGACAAGAGGCTGAGGAGGAGTCCTAGCAAGCTAGGACTTTACCCGAGAAGAATCGCGCTTACGCGCATGGGGTGCGCAGCCGCGCAAGGAAAGGTGGATCGGCCAGGGGGCTTCGGGCTGGGCTAGGTTGAGTCACAAGGGTCCTAAGAGGGTGCACAAGGTCTGGTTCAGGGGCTGGTCCGGTGGTTAGGGTCCTAGCATCACAAACGTAGAGTCCTAATGCTAAGGGGCTCTTGGCCGATTGCTTCATCTGATGTAGTGGCTTCGGTTGGGGCTTGGGGTCGAGTCCTAAGGGTGATATGGGTTCACGAGGGTCCAGGGGAGATCTGGTTCGAAGTTGGCTTGGGCTGGCTCAAAGATGGTTCATAGAAAACGTAAGTATGGCTCGAGTGGTTAGCTTGGTTCGACTTAGGGTTTTCTTCATGAACTAAAATTCAAAACATGGCTCAACGGGGGTCGAGTCATGGTTCACGAGGGCTAATTAAATATAAAAAGTATAAGTTTTTAATTTGAGAATTTTATAGTAAAGTTTGATTTGATTCGGGATTAAAACGCCTTAATATGTTATAATTAAAGAATAAATAAAAAGCCATCGATTTAAGCCAAATAAAAATATGAGAAAATTAAGTTAAGCTTAAATAATTATTTGGGATGGTCTAGAGTCAACAAAATTAAAAAAATTTCAAATTTGTGAAATTTTACGTTTAGGGGTAAAACGATAATTTTACGCCTGAAAATTAATAAACATCATGGCAGTGCTTTGAATGCTGTTTTATATGTTAAAATGATTATTTTGTATGTTTATGGAATTTTATGATGAAACGATAACGTTAAAAGATATGTTGCATACTTGGCTTAAAGAAAAAATTATGTGTATATGTATGGATTTTATAAAGTGATGAAAATATGAAATTTTGAATAATGTGAAGTAATTGTGACTAATACGATGATATGTTAATACGTAAGGACCAGGCTTAGTTGACGGGTGAGAGTGTCGCTGATGTCCTCACCGTCCAGTACTGTGGTTACATATAGATGGATCCATCGTCCCAATACGAATATGAATACGAAAGTCACAATTAACGATCTGAATTCAACGAAAAAGGAATACGTATATATGTATATGATGGAAATGAATATGAATATGTTGATGATGAGATGAATATGAATATGTTTATGTTGATATGAAAAAATGTTTAAAATTATGCATGTTCATGAAATGTATATGTTTAGTAAATGTATCTTCACTGTTGTATTTGATTGTATACGTATTATGTTGTTTTCAAAATTATGGTGTGTTGAGTCTTTAGACTCACTAAATGTGATTGATGCAGGTGAGTTTGATAATAATGATAATGGAGGCTTGATGGTTTGAAGCACCCCCTTTCCTCTTTTTATACACGGCGTTGGAACTTTCCCATTAGAGATCGTACCCGCGATCGAAGGCCGAAAAACCACCACCTCTTGAGCTTCCATTCGTGGGTTTAGACCGAGGACTAGCGCTAGTTTTCCGCACTAGTCTTATGTTTATGATTTATGATTTTTAAGTTGATGTTAAAGATATTTTACAACTTTGATTATGATTTTGAGTGGTTTTTGAGAGGTTGTTAGTTTTAGAAATTTTTCTAAGTTAGGAGTTGCAAACGATTGACGTTTTTATGTTGGAAAATATTTTCCTTTGGATTTTTAAATATTAGTTGATTGTTTTATTTTTAAAATGGTCCAAAAATATTTTATATATTTATTTATGTATTCGGCCAAAATTTTGTGTTGAAGGGAAAAAAAATTCTATTACTTTTTAAGAAAACGAGTAGTGGACGTTTCATAAATAATCTCAAAAATTATGTAAATATTTCGATTGGATTAGCAACATTAATTGTAATTCTTGTCGGTTGGGTATCAATAAGCTATCAGTTTGTCAATTCACGGATACTAACTAATAAGTTTAGAACACAAAAATGGCTTAAGTGTGTGTGATAAGTTAGGCTCTCAAAATAAAATGTTATGGCAGAGTAATTGATAAGTAAATAGCACAAGTTTTTTTCCTAGATTTTCGGAGACTTCAGTACTCATACTTCACCCCTTATTCATTGTTGAAGGATTCAACTAGACAACTTTGACAATTACAATATTTTGAAATTTCACACTTCAGCAGGACTTACACATTACCTAACTAAAATTCTTAGTACATCATTGACTTAAACAAATGAGAAGTAAGGCTTTTTACTCTAAGTTAAAAGGATTTTGCAAGACATTCTATGTACAAAAATGATCCTCAATAATAAGAATGAACAATTTAGCGTTTTCTTTCTATGATTAGTTGGGCTCTTGAAAATTGCTCGGTGAGGAAATCTTCATTCATACAACTTCCAAACCATAGCTAGATCCTCTCAATATGTACAAGGTCGGCCCTTCAGCATCTTGTGGCAATCAACTTTCTGAGCCTGATGAAGAAAGTGAAGATCCCATGCTACAAAATGTACTGAATCAGTTGCAAGATCTCTCCAAGTCCATCAGCAACTTGGACATCAAGCACTTTGCTCATACTATGACATTCGACAACTTCAAGTCACGGATCTTGAAGGACATAAGCTTTATTGGGAAACTTTGCAACAATCTTAGTTCCGACCAGCTCTAGAAAAAAATTCAAGCCACAAACATGAATGATGAACTATTAGTGTATTTTATAAAATTTAAAAATCACATGGATGTACGTCTTGATCACCTTCAGACTATCCTTGGAAGCCACCTGCAATAGATTCTTGAGTTTATGCAGTGTGGTGATGTCAAAAAAGAATAAATAAATTACAAGAAGTTAGAAGAACAAAAGAGAAGAACATAGAGAGCCAAATATGAAAAAAGTTGATGAGAGGAAAATAGATGAAGAGGAATATATATATAAAAAAAGATGCGGTGGAAGTCGTAGTAACGATTCAAGTCTTAGAAGATATATTTTGCTTTGTAAGTGTAATAGGTTTTAGTTTTTTGTGCACATTTAACAATGTCATTTCATTTACTCAATGAAATACATTTTCTTTTAATTGAATTTGATACTTAACTATTTTTATATAATAATTGTATTTAGTAATACAGCTTGGTTTTTCATCTCAAAAAGAGAGAAATAGTTAAGTTTAAATACCCTAGGTTTTGGCAATGACAAAAACAACGTCGAGCTGTTTCAGGTCTAACTATTATTCCCATATAATTACTGGACTAGAGCTGCTAGACAAAGTCAAGCCGTTCGTATTTTATCAAGAGCTAAAGCTACAAACATCAACAAAAGATCATCAATAGTATGTGTTTCTTAACAGACCGCTTTATCGAACAAATGCGTAGAGTCTGACAGTTCAATTATAACCAGTCAGACATTAATAAATCAAGATGGATACAACTGTTAGAGTAGGTGCCCGTCGAGCCAAGTGTTGGCCGAGTGTACACGATGAAACTCTACGTATAAACAATCTTTATTTTAATAATATTTGAAATTATTGTTTTGGCACATCTTTATATGTATACACATGCTAGTTGCATAGATAAAATCCTTGAATATACAAATAGTAGAAAGAATATGAGATGCTCATATGATGAGTATCATGAAACTCATATTCGGAATACTGTATATTCTAAACAGTTCTTAGTCGATTCAGCCGCCACTAAGAAAGATATAGGCCGCTCGAGTTTGAGACTAGTATCTGCGATGTGAGTAACATGTTTCATTGGTAGGGGACATTGTGATGTCTGAACATGCAGATAGGTGCTCCTGGTAGAGTGAACTGAACAACCCTCCATAAAAGACTTTTCAAGTGGTTCTCACTTATCGAGTGGAAACGTCCTAGTTTATGGTTGTACACCATTAGTCCTTATGACCCGGGACAACATTGAGACTCTATATGCTAGCATTGTACTTTGACTTGTTTACCGACTCATATGGGATCATCAGGTGGCAAGGTTGGGTGTTCTGTCGAAACATATAGGAGTTGATGCATTGTAGTCGGGGATTCACCGCTTATATTTGGGTATGGATATCCTATATGTATGTAGTATGAAATCTCTGATCAGAGTGTTGGTGGTACTTATGAAAGGGGTTTCATAGATTACACCATCGATGGAACTACGACATGACACATAGTATCGATTCTTTGACAGATCTCGATATATCAATAGTTGTCGAATCGGTCGGGATATATGAGATGAAAAGATCATACTGTACGCTAACCATAATTGAATGGTTCTTGCAGGCGCTATCATATGATACCTAGGGAATCATGTAAGCGATGATGCTAGGCGTGTAACATGATTGGTTGAGTACTATCAGACTTGAGTTCTGACGTTCTTATTATCAAGGAGTTGATAAGTAAGAATGGAGCAATTGGGGTATGCTCATATAAGGACATGTTTAGTCCCGAATCACATGGAGATGTGAACCCACTGATAGTTGTATCAATAAACCATTGAGGGCCACACAAATACTAGCTTTCTAGATCCCGTTGAGAAGTAAAATAGTTCAATGTGTTGAACGGCTTATAAAGGAGTTTATAAGCGTAAAAAAAATAGAAGTATGACTTCGATAAGGAGAATGTAACTTTTAATTTATGGAAGTGTTCCTAAATTAAAAGTTGGCCAATTCAATAATGTATTTGAAATTTGTGATTTTCATAAACATTATTATGGAATAAATTAAATTAATTCAAGTGTTGAATTAATTAAACACTAATGGGCCTAGTAGAGTCCAAATAATTAAATTATTTCAAGTGTTGAATTAATTAAACAACATTGGGACTTGTAGAGCCCAATTAGAAATAATTATTAAACTAGTGGCTTGAGTAAAATCAAGTAAAGTTTAAATGGTCTCAAATATGTTTGATACATTTAAATAAAAGTTCATGGGCCTTGTAATTGTTACAAGTCCAAATAGAATTGCATGCTTGGGAGATGAAGGGTTGGAGGCAACTTTTGAGTTAATGGCATGGCATGCACATGCAACTTTTTGCTTTAGCATTTCGAAAAACCAAAAAAGTTTCCTCCCCTTCTCTCATACACCTCAAGGGCCGAAATTTTGAAGCTTAATTCTCCTTCATTTTCTTCTTCAATTGTTGAAGAAAGAAAACACTTCTCAAAGAAAAATCATCTAATTTTTCTAGTGCAAAATTAGAGGGGAACTAGCTTGTTGGTGGTGGGCTTTATTTTGAGCAAGGAGTGCTAAAAGTAGGCTTGTAGATTGTCATCCCTTGAAGAGCTTAGTTGTTTGACAACTAAGTTGGAGCCACAATCAATCTTTTAAGATTGATAGGTATATTTCTCTAAACACACTATGTATGACATATTTTGTGTTATGTTATTTGCTACACTACTAGTGGGTGCTCGTTTTTTTTACTTGTTGAAAAACAATTTTTGAAGTTTCCGTTGCGCATCCGGGCACCGTAACCGATCCCCTTTCAACAACAACTCAAGTTTTTCGATTACTATCATAAATAGTGTCAAATAAAAAATAACATAAAATTCTCGATTGAGATTAATGCTTTCTAAATTGTCAAGAGTCGATCAACTTTTCAAAAACTAAAATAGCCCGAAGCAGAAAAAAGCAAAGGTTAATTAAATGAGAATTTAATAGATTTTACGATTAAAATATGCCGGAGGATAGCATATACGATCGTTGAAAAAGTTTTCCGACTGTTGGAAAACTTTGGGTATAAATTTGCAGATTTAGAACATCATAACGCCAAAGAAATCAACAAGTTCCAAGTTTTCACAATCTGAAATCTAAAAGATCTCGAGCACACTTATTCTTTATAAGATATCAAGCTGCTTACCTATCACACACCTATTTGTTCATTTTAGATCATCAAGGATCAACTTGTGTTATGCTATCAAGTCTAGCCATTCAAAGCTAACCATTGAAAAATTTGTTTTTTCTCGTGAACCGAGTGTCCTAAAATAAGCCATAACTTCATGTGTTGAGATATTACTAAGAATTTTGAATTAGACAGTGTGATAAGTCCTAGTCGAAGTGAGTTTGTACAAGATTTGTATAAATCAAACTCTTTTAGTGAATTCTTTCCTAAGTAGAAGAATGGGTTATGCATGAGTTGTTATCTCCGAACATCCGCAATATTTTGTACATTAATATTGCACATTTAGTTAAGTCTCCATTTATCTAGTTGTTGTGTTGATTTATTGCTTATATATTTTTTGTGGTCCAATTAAGTCTAATTGTTCAAGAAAGAGTTTTAATAACCAATGAAGGATCGTGTGCTGGGTACCAGAGGTGCTTCAAACACTATATTCTTCAAGAGCTACAATAGCTCGTGTTCTAAGCATGTTAACACCGATGAATTAAATCGAATTTGGTTAAAGTACAAAGTGGAAAATACTCGAAGTAATCTTTCGTGAAGAAAGCTGCTATATTTGAAAGCCTTTTAACTTGTGTAATCTGAATAACTGAAGAGCAGAGGATCAGTTCTATCATATATCAGTTCAATTATGTTGAAAGCTGAATTGACGGATGCTCTAACTGATCAAACCAGTTTGAAAACAATAGTTAAACAAGAAAATACACAAGATATGTTTATGGATGTTCGTAGACTTCAACTGCTCATACGTCACCTCTTCTATCACCTCGGGTAGGATTCACTACAAGATTTTGATTTATACAACAACTTGTACAAACCCACTCAGCTTAGGACTTACCCACTGCCCAACTGAACTCCTAGGCTAGATTGAAGGCAGCACCTCCCAGCCAACACTTGTTTAACGTCTGCGTGTCAAAACTACATACACAAGTTTAATGTCTTTGTGCAAGAATGTATTTGAGTAGTAGTGGTGAGTAAGTGTGTATGAAAACTGAACAATGTATACACAGGAAATGTGTTCTCACACACTGAGGGAAAAGAGCTTCTAAACTAAGCTTATATGACTTTGTGTATTCCCTCTGGGCTGATTGCTTCTTGTAAGCTGATAAGCAGTAAGCGTGCCCTCTCTTCTTTTACTCACTTCTGCTTTAGTCTTCACTGATCTTCTATTTATAGGCGTGAAGACTTGATCATACAGTGAGACTCAATTATTGTATCTGTTGCAGCTTGGATGTGTTACTTGAAATTTGTGTCTCGACTTTTCCAACAGTCTTCTAGAATATTTTGGCTTTATGCTTTGCTGCAACGTCCATTATTGCACTCTCAATAGTACATATGCTTTATACCCTTGTGCGTAGCTGGAATCCACTTTAGATAAACTTGTATTGATCTGCAACTGATTTGATTCCTAACTGATGCTCTTAAATGGTCATCTGAACTGATCTTCAGTTGGGCTGGTGAAATCAGTTGAACTGATTTCACTCTTTCAGTTGAATTGATCAGCTGAGCTCTTCATCAGTTGAGTTCTTCATCAGTTGGTCAGGTTTTTGAAGTTCTCCTGTTGAGCCACATATCAGCTGGATATCAGCTGAACTGTTCTTTGATATGTCAGTTGAGCTGATTCAGTTTTGGGAATCAGCTGGTACTTTTAGTTGCGTCTCGATAGCTTCATTTTCGGCTCAATTAACTGATCAGTTCAAAGCCTGATCAGTTCCAGCTTCCTACGCACTACAATAAATCATTAGAAACAAAATAACAAGTTTTGTTAACATCAAAATCAAGATTACGAACTTGAAATGTTCCAACAACCAATAATAATTAAAACCAGCTCAAGTTTTGAAAAATATAATAAAAAAAGTTATTATTATCACATCTAAACATTATTTCGATCCTAACAACAAATAATATTTTACTTTTTACTTTTTACATCTTTTATTTGGCATAAAATATCACAATTTTCATATCAATTATTTATGAACGTTTTCATATACGTTTGAAAAAATATAGTTGTCGTACGGATTCATGCATGCTTGTAATATGTTGCAAAATGACATAATCTAAACACGAAATGTGTAAACATCATACCCACACATTCATCACAATTAGCATTTTACTATTATTATATGATGTTTAATTTTCATTATACGTAATTATTAATGACAAATTTGCAACTTACCAAAAGAACTCAAATGACATAGAAGTTATAAATATTGATTGATGTTTTTATAAATACAATCAGTTGGCCTTATTAATTTAAATTATGCAGATAAAATAATTTAAAAAATTTGACAATGAAACAACAATAAGTCATCGTATTATTTTCACGAATCGACACGAGACAAGTTGATATGAAACGATTTCTTTAAGATTATTGCAAAAAAAATAAAAAAAAATTATTCAATAAATTGTAACAATTTTTTTTACTAAATCCGAACTCCTCCCATGAGAATAAACAGAATTAGTGGACAAAAGAAACATTATTAAAATATAAACACGGGTGATCTGTGGCTTTTTGAATTGGGAAAAATTGGGGAGTAGCATCACAAAATCTGAATAAGCTAGAATCAACAAATTTGGGTGTTGGATCTAAAAAATAATAGAAAATAAAGTTTTGAAAATATAAGAGAAAATTCACTAGTAGAATTTATGGTTTTTACTTCGTCACTGGTTACTTCGACGATTATTAATTATGAAGTAGTATATACCAATCAATTTCGGTAATAACATCGACGAAGTAAAATATTATTTTTTACTTCAAACACTCCGGTCTAATTCCGGACCGGTTTTCCCTCATTGAACCGACCAAATGTGAAGTAAAAATGGTATCCTATTACTTCACGTGCGTCTACTTCGACAATTATCTATCTATGACTTTATTGAATATGCGAAGTAAATCAAAAAAATTCTCTAGTGATTGCTCTGATCCGGTGGTGGATTTATGGACTCATGACAAGTAACTTGAATTTGCTGTTGGAAATTTAGCCTTAAAAATCTTGATAGATAAATAAAATTTTCACTTTTGGACAGCCTGAGAGGGAACGTTGTTTCCAGTACTTCAGGCACATTTAGTCGTATGCTCGTGAGAGAATCTGGTGGTTACTTTTTGACAGCTTTGTTCTGTTTTCTTCACGTAAAAGACATACATTTCAACTTTGGACGGTAGTTGAGTCCAATCAAACCCAAGCATGCGCAGCGTCTTCTATAATAAGTTACACTTTTTAAATGGTTACTTTGTTTCTTTACTCAAACTCAAAAAAACAAACTGTAAAGCCAATTTCATTAAGCATCAACTTTGACTATAATATTTTTTTTAAAAAATACTTACGACTGGAATGCTCTAGATTTCTTTAAAAAAATGGTAAAAATAGAACATATATAAGTGATTTAAATAATTTTCTTAAAGATTAATTAACACAAAAAAAAAAAAAAACTCCAGTAGTCCTCATGTTTGACAATTTGGGATTTGAAGAGATTAGAAAGTAAAAATACCATTGAATTTGGTTAGAATAATTTTAAGGAGAACATAGGATTTGATGACAAGGAGATTTGGTTTAATTTAAAAACTCCGAACAAAAATTGTTGAGTTTTCAATAAAATCATTCTAAATTTGCATAGTTGAACATAAATTTTTTTTGTCTTTCCCTTTTAGACTTTGATAAAGTATCCCTTTTTCCAAAATGATTTCAAGAAAATTTCATCATTTTTATTTTCGTGACAATTATTTCGAAGAACTAAAAATAATTTCATAATTCTACATATATATACACTAACGGATTGTGGTACACACGATGCACATGTCTCATAAAAATTAGAAAATGAAGTAATTTTTTTTAAAAAAAAATTAACATAAAATTTATTAATATTTTGAAATTGAAATGGTTGGAGAGAAAATAAAATTTAAAGAAAAATGTATTATATATAATTGGATGTGTTGGATGTAATAATTGTCTCCTTTGAGTAAATAAATCGAAACGTGGAACCTGAACTGTAATACGATTTAAAAGATTTCAGTTGCCTCGTTACCATTAACTATAACTTTTAGTAAAACGAAAAGCGCTCATTCCTACAATTGTTATCAGAGACAAAGTCAAATGTTCGATTCTCATTCATTGCAAGAAATACAATTATTTAGAGATAGATTGTTGGGTGCAATAATTTTCTCTAAGGTCCAGTAGGGTTATTGGATTTGATCCATACCGATGTGTGCGGTCCCCTTAGGATCACCACTAAGCATGGACATGCCTACTTCATCACATTTACCGATGATTTTTCGAGGTATGGGTATGTGTATTTGATGAAATACAAGTCTGAAGCCTTTGAAAGGTTCAAAGAATTCAGAAGTGAAGTAGAGAAACAATTGGGACGAAGCATCAAGACACTTCGATTGGATCGAGGTGGTGAGTACTTGAGTGCCGAGTTCCAAGAGTATCTCTCGCAGTGGACTCTGCCTGCTACAGCGCAGTTGAATGGTTTTTCAGAGCGTCGTAACCGGACTTTGATGGACAGTTTTGGGGATATGCGCTTGAGAAAGCGGCACTGTTGTTGAACAATGTCCATTCAAATACAGTTGATAAGACACCATATGAGATATGGATGGGTAAGCCTCCCAAATATTCTTATCTTAGAATATGTGGATGCCCTGCTTATGCGAAGCAGGTAGTGAGAGATAAATTGGTTAGTCGATCCATTTTATGTTACTTTGTGGAATATCCAATGAATTCAGTTGGATATTATTTCTATCATCCCCAAGAAACAAAGGTGTTTCTAGGAATGCCACCTTTTTGGAAAAACAATTTCGATTGGATAGAAAAGGGGAGATGATAGAACTCGAAGAGGTTCGAGAGACACCCACGATTGTAGAACCCACACACGAAGAGCCTAGAGAGGAGATACAAGCTCCTAGAAGATCCGAGAGAGTCTCGATACCACCTATGAGGTATGGTCTGATTCTTGGAGAGGGCCATGATGAGCCTAACCATGGATGTGATCCAATGACCTTCAAGGAAGCGTTATCTGATGCCGATTCATCCAAGTGGCTTGAAGCTATGGAATCTGAGATGAATTCTATGCATTCGAACCAAGTGTGGAATCTTGTGGATCCACCTGAGGGAAGTGTTCCCATAGGGTGTAAATAGATTTACAAGAGGAAACTTGGGACGAATGGGAAGTATTGACCTTCAAAGCGCGATTGGTAGCAAAAGGTTATACTCAGAGACAATGAGTTGACTATGAGGAAACATTTTCTCCAGTTGCTATGTTCAAGTCTAAAAGGATATTGCTACCCATAGCTGCATGGTATGACTATGAGATTTGGCAGATGGATGTAAAGTGAAACGTCTGCTTATTCGTTTTCTTAAAAAGTACTAGAAATTTTTTTTACAACTCTCAAACTTTCGGCCTATACATATACATATACATAAATTACTTTTGCACCATTTTAAAATAAAACATCCAACAATTATTTGAAAACCCCAAAGAAAATGGACTAAACATGAAGTCGTTAATCATTTTACCAAACCTAAAAAGCAATAAAATTTGAAAAATATAGCACATACTAAACCTCTCAAAATCTCTCAAAACATAACTAAAAAGTCGTAAAATCTTTTAACATAAACTTAAACATAAATGCGGAAAATAAAGCGCTGGTCCTCGGGTCATGTGCACCTTCAGTCCAGTCGGGTCAACCATCAAGACCTCCCACAACATTATTATCATATTCACCTGTATCAACACACCTAGTGAGTCTAAAAACTCCACACAACATATCCTTGGTAACAAGTAATACATATAAAACCACATGCAACAGTGAAAAATACTTGTACTTAAAGTAACATTTTCATTACAAAGCATAAACTTTAGATAAAAACATTTTCATAACATTTTCATGATGCATAAACATATCCATATTCATATTTGTATCCATATTCATATTCATATTCATATTCATGTTCATGTTCGTGTTTGTTGAATTCAGATCGTGATTGTGACTCGTATTCTTAATCGTATTGGGGCGATGGATCCATCTAGAGAAAACCACAGTACTGGACGGCGGGGACACCAGCGACACTCTCACTAGTCAACTGAGCCTTGGCCAACGTATTAACATATTCGTATTCGTTTTCGTATCCGTATCCAAGGAAACACGATCGTCGGGCTTCGACTGGGACCATAACCCTCACGATATCTCCAACATGTAGTAGTCACAATCCCTTCACATCCCAAATAATGATTTAAGCTTAAATTAAAATTCTCACAATTTTATTTAGCTTAAAAGCTAGGCTTTTTAATTAATTCGTAACTAGTCGTTTTATCAGTGTTTTAATCCCGAAAAAATCCCAAACTTTAATATAAAATTCCTAAGGACTTACTCAAGCCCTGCCCTAGAACCCAGGCAGAGCCCCACATCCCCTGCGCAACAGCTGAACCCTGCGCGCATGCCCCATGAATCTCGGGTAGGAGTCCTTGTTAGCAAGGACTCCTCCCAGCCTCCAAGCTCGAGTCCTAGCATGGCTAGGACTCTACCTTGGACTCATTCACGGACGTGGATAGCCCCTGGTCCCAACCAAACCAAGCCCAGCCCCTAAAACATATGAACCGAACCCCCATGACAGCAACACGATTCAGCTTGTGTTTTGTTCTTGTTGCAGCGTGTTTGTGTGGTTCTAGGACATCCTAAATTCGTGTAAAACAATACCATAACACTTCCTAATCATGGCAGCTCCTTACACAATACATAAACATGATTTAGGTGATAAAAAACTCAAGTTTGGAACCCCTACACATCCAATTTCGAAAACAAATCAAAGTGTTACTTGATTTCCATAATTTTCATGCATACAAATATAATATGGTGTGATGATGTTTTGAAGGAAAGAATAGGCGTGCCTTTGCGTTTTAAACGCACGAAAAACTGTTGACGATTGCGAAGAACGGAGCAAGAACCGTGGCTTGAAATCTCCTTGAAATTTTTCGGATTTTTCCTCAAAATATTTGTGTGTGGTGAGTGCTGTGAGTTTAGATGTGTTTTTCAGAAAAGGTGAGGCGTGTGGAATTCCGAAAGTAGGTGTGAATGAGTGTGGGGTGTGGGGAGGGTTTTAAGTATAATATATACTAATTAAACACTAACAAGGCTTTAGGCCTATCAAGCCAACAATTTAGGCCCATTAGTCTTAATTAGGATTTAATTAAATATAAAAATAGTTTTGGTAAAAATAAGTTTGTAAATTTAATAGCCGAGTTGCCAAAAAGTTCGTATTTTTTTTGTTGAAAAACCAACACCGATAAAATTTACGTCCCGGCATATAAAATTACCTCAAAACTCCTTATTTTCAAAAATAAGAAAAACCCACAATCATATTTTAAATAATTAAAAACAATTATTTAATAAAAACATTTTACGTTTTTCAGCCTTCGGTCTCCGTTCTTCGGTCGCAACTTGAATAATCCTCGTTTTTATGCATCATGACAATTAAATTCTATTTAACATATAATCATGCATGTCACATAATCAATTAAGCAATTAAATCATTTAATTACTTATTTTTTTTTCATATTTCTTAGATTTGAATGCCGTTGGGTTACGTCGTCTTAATTTTGGACCTTACAATTCCTCCCCTTCTTAAATAAAGTTTTGTCCTCGAAATTAGAACTTACCGAATAGTTCTGGATAGCGATTCTTCAAGTCTCTCTCGGTTTCCCAAGTGGCTTCTTCTTCCGAGTGATTCAGCCACTTGACCTTAACCATTGGAATGACTTTGTTTCGGAGTCTCCTTTCTTGTCTTGCCAAGATTTGGACAGATCTTTCTTCATATGTCATATTTGAAGTCAATTGTAGAGGTTCATAGTTTAGCACATGTGACGAGTTTGACATGTACTTCCGCAGCATCGAAATATGGAACACATTGTGAACTCCGAATATCATTGGTGGCAACGCCACTCTATAAGCTAGTGTCCCAATATCCTCTCTAAAATATCGAATGGACAAATAAATCTTGGACTAATCTTGCCTTTCTTGCCAAAACGCATAACACTTTTCATAGGTGCTATATTCACAAATACATGGTCTCCCACTGCAAACTCTAAATCCGTCTTTTATCTGCATAACTCTTTTGTCGGCTTTGCGTCGTCTTCATTCGATCACGAATTTTGACTACAAGCTCGGTAGTCTCTTCAATCACATCTGGACCAATCTCTCTTCTTTCACCAACCTCGTCCCAATGAATAGAAGATCTACATTTTCTTCCATAAAATACCTCGAAAGGAGCCATCCCAATAGATGATTGGAAGCTATTGTTGTAGGTAAACTCCACTAGAGGTAATTTCGGATCCCAACTGCCTTGGAAGTCCATAATACAAGCCCGCAGTAGATCTTCTAGAATATGTATAACTCTCTCATACTGACCATCGGTTTGAGGATGAAATGTTGTACTGAATAATAACTTGGTCCCCATCGCTGCATGTAAGCTCTTCCAAAAAGATGACGTAAATCTCGGATCTCTGTCAGACACAATAGATACAGGAATTCTATGTAGACGTACTATCTCTCGAATATATAAGTCAGCGTATTGAATCATGGTAAAAGTCGTCTTAATAGGTATAAAATGCGTTGATTTTTTAAGACGATCAAATATCAGCCATATAGCATTGAATCCCTTAACAGTCTTTGGTAATCCAACAACAAAGTCCATAGTGATGTTTTCCCATTTCTACTCGGGGATGGGAAGTGGCTTAAGTTCTCCCGCTGGTCTTTGATGCTCTGCTTTAACTTGTTGACATGTCAAACACCTGGATACAAACTTCAGAATGTCTCTCTTCATGCCTGGCCTCCAATATAACAACTGCAAATCTTTGTACATTTTCGTGCTACCCGGGTGAATGGAATAAGGTGTGTCATGAGCTTCCTTCATAATAAGATCTCTCAAAGAATCGTCACTAGGAACCCATAATCGATCTCGATAACGAACTATACCATCCATCTCTGAATATAATTTCCGACCCTTGGCTTCATCTCTGGCTCTCCACTTTTGCAATTACTCATCGGTAGACTGTTCATAACGAATTCTGTATCTTAAAGTCGACTGTACTGATAATGTGGCAAGATTAGGGGCCTCATTCCTAGCATAGACTGTAAGCTCAAACCGATGTATCTCGGACTGCAACGGTCTTTGAAGTGATAATTGAGTGATAACTGCTGCTTTTCTACTCAGTGCATCTGCCACAACATTAGCTTTCCCCGGGTGATAGCTAATCTCACAGTCGTAGTCTTTTACTAACTCAAGTCTGCGTTGTCTCATATTCAGTTCCTTTTGGGTGAAGAAGTATTTCAGACTTTTATGATCGGTGAATATTTTGCAATTCTCCCCATAAAGGTAGTGTCTCCAAATCTTCAATGCAAAAACTACTGCTACAAGCTCAAAATCTTGAGTAGGGTAGTTTTTTCCGTGAATTTTCAACCGTCTCGACGCATAAGCTATAACTCGGTATTTTGCATCAGAACTGCGCCTAAACCAAGTTTAGAAGCAAAAATATAGAACATATTCCCCTTGCCCTGATGGCATAGATAAAACTGGCGCTGAAATCAAGGCTTGTTTCAACTTGTCAAAACTGTCTTGACACTCAGATCCCCAAATAAACTTTGCATTCTTCTTAGTGAAGGATGTCAATGGTGCTGCAATGGATGAGAATCCCTTGATGAATTAGCGATAATAGCCAGCTAGTCCCAAGAAACTGCGAATCTCGGTAACACTCTTCGGTAATGGCCACTCTTTCACTGCCTCGACTTTACTTGGATCAACTTCAACGCCATCACTAGAAATGATGTGGCCTAAGAAAGCCACCCTATCAAGCCAAAACTCGCACTTTCTGAATTTTGCATAAATTTTTCTATCTAGTATTACTTGCAGTGCTGTCCTAAAATGACGACTATGCTCCTTTTTATTCCTCGAATAGATCAATATATCATCAATGAAAACTATAATAAACTGATCTAGATACGGCTGAAATACGCGATTCATGAGATCCATGAAGATCGCTGGCGCATTAGTCAGACCGAATGGCATGACCATAAACTTGTAGTGCCCATATCTAGTACGAAATGTCGTCTTGTGAACATCCGACTCCTTCACTTTCAACTGATGGTATCCGGATCGAAGATCAATCTTAGAAAATATCGATGCTCCTTGCAACTGATCAAATAAATCTTCAATTCTTGGCAGTGGATACTTATTTTTGATAGTGACCCTGTTAGGCTCTCGATAATCAATGCATAGACGCATACTACCATCTTTCTTTTTCACAAATAATACCGGTGCGCCCCATGGAGAATAACTAGGGCGAATAAAACCCTTGTCCAGCAACTCTTGGATTTGATCTTTTAATTCTTTCATTTCAGCGGGTGCTAGACGATAAGGTACTTTAGATATAGGAACAGTGCCCGGCATTAGATCGATTGAGAATTCTACTTCACGATCGGGTGGGACTCCGGAAACGTCTTCGGGAAAGACGCTAGGAAAATCTCTAACAATATCTACATCTTCCAACTTCCGACTGATAGGTGCATGTGCAGTGGTAACACATGCTAGAAAAGCTTGACACCCGTGTTTAATAAGCTTCCTTGCACATAGACAAGAGATGATGTGCGGCATTTGCTTGTTTCTCGCCGCTTCAAAGACAAAAAATTTGCCACTAGACGGTCGAATAGACACAGATCGCTGACTAAAATCAATCGAAGCTCCATTCGCTAATAATTAATCCATCCCAAGTATGATATCAAATTCGGGCATAGGAAGCACAATAAGATCTGTCCGAACCACATCTTTGCACAAACGAAGCTCCAGATCTTTGACAATTCTAGATGTGAGCATTTGATCACCGGAAGAAATAGAAACTTCAAAACCCAAACCCATATCTTGATGAGTAATATTCAGTCTTTTGATGAAGGTTTCAGTTATGAATGAATGTGTAGCTCCGGAATCTAACAAAGCATAGGTAGCTACTACTTGAATGATAATCCTCCCTGCGGTCAAAACGTCTTTTAAATATTTTCGTGCTGAAGCTTAAGGATTTACTATCATTAATTTTCCAAAGGCTAGGTGAAGATTTCGTGTTGAACTTAAGCATTTCTTGAAAAATTTCATTTTAGTCATTCAATTTTTTTGAAACTCGCATTCTAGTCCCCTTTTTTTTCCGAATATTTTCAATTTAACCCTTATTTTATTTCAAAAATTCTGATTTTAGCCCTTAATATTTCGAGAATTACATTTTTGATCCTTTAAGAATTCAGAAATTGCACTTCGGTCCCTTATCTTGCGAAATTGCCCATTTGGCCCCTTATAAATTCGGAACCCTCAGAAGATCCTTTAATTATGATTCCCTTTTAATTTTGGCCCCAAGCTTTTTATTTGTAATTACTTCATCCTTAACATAAATTAAGGCACCAAATTAAATATCGTTCTAGGGTTTTCTAATTCGTATCTTAAATCCAACTAGGGTAGAACATGCAACCTAAATTCCACTAGGTTAGATCTTGTTCCCAATTCAATTCTGATAACATTTTAACATTTCATGCAAATAAAGGCAATATAAAAATGTTAAATGACTAGGTTACCCGTGATGAGCGTAGTGTCTGCCTTCTCTTCAGCTTCCTCGGCATTCATAACGTATGCTCGTCCCATAATAGGTGCATTATTCTTTGGGCAGTCCGCTGCTTTGTGCCCTTCTTGCTTGCATATGAAACACCTAGAAGTACCCAACACACATGGTCCATAGTGTAGTCAATTGCACTTCTTGCATGGTTGTCCTTCTGCCGTATTTGGTGCTGCAGGTGGTGGCTTTGCCAGTGCTTGCTTCTTGACATGACCTTGGGGCTTTTGAGGCCCTTGAGGTCTATGAGGACCCATATATGGCTTCTTATTTGGTTGATTGTTGTTCTGATGTTGCTGTCTCTTGCGCTGTAACTCAAACTCGATGTCCTTCAAGGATTGCTCAGACTGGAATGCATAAGTGACTGCAGTGGCATAATCTGAAGGACGCATCATCATAACATTATTTCGTATGGTAGGTCGTAGACCATCCATGAAGTGTCTAAGCTTTTCTTCGGCATCCTTGGCAATAAGGGGTACAAAGTGACAACCCCTATTGAATTTCTTAACAAATTCAGCAACAGTAGCGTCTCCCTGACGGAGAGTCATAAATTCCCTCTTTAATCGGCTTCTAACAACAACAGTAAAATATTTCTCGTAGAATATAGTTTTGAATTGAGCCCAAGTAAGTGTGGCAAGGTTAACACCCTGCTCGGCTCTTTCCCACCATAAATAAGCGTCATCCCTAAACAGATAAGTAGTACACCTCACACGGTCAGCATCCCTCATATCCAGATAGCGAAAGTGTACCTCGAGTGAACGAATCCAACCCTCCGCAAAAAAAAGATCAGTAGTGCCAGAAAATTCCTTCGGCGCTAGCCTCCGGAACTGATCATATATATCATGTTGTGGCCTCGGTGCCTGCTGTAACTGCTGCTGCAACTGCTGTTGCTGTTGTAACTGTTGCTCAAAGACACGAGCCATCCCCTCTAAAGCACGATTAGACGCATCCCCTGGAGGAGGAGGTGGTGGTGGTGCATTCCCTTGATGATTCACGCTGTTCTCGGCTTGATTCTCATTAATAGGGGCACGTCTAGGAGGCATTTTATCTGAATGTTTTCCAAATTCTAACGTAACCAACATGCATTTAAATATAAGTTTTCAAATCATGTGACATATCCTACTTCATTTTTAGCAACTTACGCATGCAAAGCATAAATACTCAAAAAGCTAGTAAGCATGTAACGTAAACATATTATTCATGTCAATATGCAGGTAACATCATATCAAATCATATAAAGCATGTAAAACTTACAAATTGAGGCTTGACGACGGATCTTTCCGACGCTGATGGTGGCACAATCCTTTACAGGACCTTTGCTCTGATACCAACCGAAACTTCTGCTTATTCGTTTTCTTAAAAAGTGCTAGAAATTTTTTTTTTACAACTCTCAAACTTTCGGCCTATACATATACATATACATAAATTACTTTTGCACCATTTTAAAATAAAACATTCAACTATTATTTGAAATTCCAAAGAAAATGGACTAAACATGAAGTCGTTAATATTTTATCAAACCTAAAAAGCAATAAAATTTAAAAAGTATAGCCCATATTAAACCTCTCAAAATCTCTCAAAACATAACTAAAAATGTCGTAAAATCTTTTAACATAAACTTAAACATAAATGCGAAAAATAAAGCGCTGGTCCTCGGGTCATGTGCACCTTTAGTCCAGTCGGGTCAACCATCAAGACCTCCCACAACATTATTATCATATTCACCTGCATCAACACACCTAGTGAGTCTAAAGACTCAACACAACATATCCTTGGTAACAAGTGATACATATAAAACCTCATGCAACAGTGAAAAATACTTGTACTTAAAATAATATTTTCATGACAATGCATAAACTTTAGATAAAAACATTTTCATGATGCATAAACGTATCCATATTCATATCCATATTCATATTCATATTCAAGTTCGTGTTTGTTGAATTCAGATCGTGATTGTGACTCGTAATCTTAATCGTATTGGGGCGATGGATCCATCTAGAGAAAACCACAGTACTGGGCGGCGGAAACACCAGCGACACTCTCACCAGTCAACTGGGCCTTGGCCAACGTATTAACATATTCGTATTTGTATCCGTATCCAAGGAAACACGATCGTCGGGCTTCGACTGGAACCATAACCTTCACGATATCTCCAACATGTAGTAGTCACAATCCCTTCACATCCTTCAACATGTTATCATCACTTAATAAAAATCATGCATATACATATCGTTTTATTTTTTGAAACCAATCATGCAACATATCTTTTAAATGTCCAATTTAAAACTTAATAATTAATGAACATTTAAAAATCATATTTCACATGTAAAAATTCATAAACATCCATAATCATTTAAAATAATCATATTAGCATATAAAATAGTATTTAGGACACTGCCATGATGTTTACTAATTTTCCGGTGTAAAAAGACTGTTTTACCCCTAGACGTGACATTTTACATTTTTAACTTTTTCTTGATTTCTTTGACTCTAACATGTCCCAAATAATTATTTAAGCTTAAATTAAAATTTCCACAATTTTATTTAGTTTAAAAACTAAGCTTTTTAATTAATTCATAACTAGTCGTTTTATCGGTGTTTTAATCCCGAAAAAATCCCAAACTTTAATATAAAATTCCTAAACTCTAAACTTAGTCTTTTTATATTATTTTAGCCCTTATGAACCACGACTCGACCCCCATGAGCCGTTTTTCAATAATTTAAGTTTAGAAAACCCTCACTTGACCCTATTTGGTTAGCCCCGAGTCATCTTTCGATTTTCTCGAGCCGCCCTCGAACCAAAATGAACCAGACCCTTACCAACACCCTTAGACACCCTACTGGACCTTAGGAACCCATGGAAACCACCCTTAGCCCCAAATCCGATCCATAACTACTTGCACCTGCACTGGCCGAGAATTTCTTATGGACATGGACTCTTGTTCTAGCTTCAAGGACCCTACCAACGACCCCAACCACTGAACCAACCTGTTGTGCACTGACTTAAGACACTAAGGACTCACTCAAGCCCAGCCCTAGAACCCAGGCCGAGCTCCACATCCCCTGCGCAACAGCTGAACCCTGTGCGCATGCCCCATGAATCTCGGGTAGGAGTCCTTGTTAGCAAGGACTCCTCCCAGCCTCCAAGCTCGAGTCCTAGCATGGCTAGGACTCTACCTTGGACTCACTCACGGACGTGGCTATCCCTTGCTCCCAACCGAACCAAGCCCAACCCCTAAAACATATGAACCAAACCCCCATGACAGCAACACGATTCAGCTTGTGTTTTGTTCTTGTTGCAGCGTGTTTGTGTGGTTCTAGGACACCCTAAATTCATGTAAAACAATACCATAACACTTCCTAATCATGGAAACTCCTTACACAATACATAAACATGATTTAGGTGATCAAAAACTCAAGTTTGGAACCCCTACACATGCAATTTCGAAAACAATTCAAAGTGTTACTTGATTTCCATACTTTTCATGCATAAAAATATAATATGATGTGATGATGTTTTGAAAGAAAGAATAGGCGTGCCTTTACGTTTTAAACGCACGAAAAACTATTGACGATTGCGAAGAACGAAGCAAGAACCGTGGCTTGAAATATCCTTGAAATTTTTCGGCTTTTTCCTCAAAATATTTGTGTGTGAGTTCTGTGAGTTTTGATGTGTTTTTCAGAAAAGGTGAGGCGTGTGGAATTCAGAAAGTAGGCGTGAATGAGTGTGGGATTTGGGGAGGGTTTTAAGAATAATATATACTAATTAAACAACAAGGCTTTAGGCCTATCAAGCCAACAATTTAGGCCCATTAGTTTTAATTAAGATTTAATTAAATATAAAAACTGTAAGGTCCAAAATTAAGACGACGTAATCCAACTGCATACGAATATAGAAAATAATAGAAAATGAGTAATTAATTATTTTAATGGCTTAATTAATTATGTGACATATTTGTTTATTTGTAATTTGAGATGTTTTAATTGTCATCATGCATAAAATAGTATTTTTAAGGAATATTCAAGCGACGATCGAGGAACGGGGATCGAGGACGGATAAATGTAAAATGTTTTTATTAAATAATTATTTTTAATTATTTAAAAGATGGTTGATGCTTTTTAGTATTTTTTAAAAAAAATAATGGGGTTTTGAGGTGATTTTATACGCCGGGACGTAAACTTTATTGGTGTTGGTTTTTCAACTAAAATGCGAGTTTTTTTTTTTGGCAAACCGGCTAATAAATTCACATATTTAATAAAAGAAAAACATTGTTAATATTTTAATCATGTCCTAATTGGACTAATGGGCTTAATTTAATTGGCTTAATAGGCCAAAGCCTATTTAGTAGTTAATTAGTATATAATACATGATTAAGTTCCCTTAAACCCTACAATTCTTCACTCCTAGCACTTCAAGGAATCGGCCACACCTCTTTTAAAATCTAAAAAACACTCCCCACCCCTCACACAACACAACACACAAGGCAATACACAAAGCTTGAAGGAATTCGAAGGTACCAAGGATTCAAGCCAAGGTTTCGCGTCCCGTTCTTCGTCGTCAACGGATATTCGAGCGTATATAACGCAAAGGCATACCTTAATCTTCCTTTTCTCATCCATCATATCATAATATGGTTTTAATTAATGTGTGCATGAAGAGCATGAATTTATTTTCTGAAGTTTCGGATTTATGGCATGCACAAGTTGTAAACTCATGTTCTTTGATTTAAATTCATGTTTTATATTGTAAGGGACTGCCATGATGATAGGACATGATCCAGAGGTGTTTTTACACGAATTTGAAAGACCCTAAACTCACCTAAATCGCTGCACCTCAAGCAACTCTCCTTAAAACCGTAAATTGCTGTCATGAGCTTGGGGGTGATCCGGTTCACGAGGGAGGGGCTGGCAGGGTCTTGGCTTGGGTCAGGGCTCGTCCAGGGACTGTCAAGGGGTAGGGCGAGAGTCCTAGCCAAGCTAGGACTCGAACCAAAGGCTAGGGAAAGAGTCCTAGCCATGCTAGGACTCTACCCGAGATTTCGCGCAGGGAGTTGCGCAGGGTTGCGCTGCTGCCAGGGGCTTGGGGGCTCGGTCTGGGGCTCAAGCGCTGGGCCAAGTCGATGCACTAGAGTCCTAGGAGGGTGCACGGGGGGTGGTGCAAGGGCTGGGCTCGTTGGTTCAGGGGTTGGGACGCAAATTGTAGAGTCCTATCACCACTAGGAGTCTCGGCCAGAATGTGGGGGTCTTGGGGTGGCTCGTTTTTGTGGTTTGGATGGGTATCTTAGTGGTTTAAGGGTACAGTAGTCTAGTTCTGGGGGTTGGGCAAGTTTTGGTTTGACATTGTTTGGGGGTAACTCGTAAAAATCGAGAGTTGGCTCGGGAGTGAAAATTATGTGTCAATTATGGTTTTTAGAAATAAAAAAAATTGGAAAACGACTCACGGGGGTCGAGTCGTGGTCCATAAGGGCTAAAATAATATAAAAAGACTAAATTTAGAATTTAGGAATTTTAAATTAAAGTTTGGGATTTTTCGGGATTAAAACACCGTCAAAACTATTAATTAATGATAAATAAAAAAGTCTAATATTTAAGCTAAATAAAATTATGGGAAAATTAATTTAGGCTTAAATAATTATTAGGGACATGTTAGAGTCAATGAATTTAAGAAAAAGTCAAATTCGAGAAATTTTACGTCTAGGGGTAAAACGGTCTTTTTACACCTAGAAATTAGTAATCGTCATGGCAGTGCCCTAAATACTATTTTTATCATATTATGGTTATTTTTAAATGTATATGAGATGTTCATGATTTAATTATGATTTTTAAATGTCCATGGGATTTTTACGATTTAAGGAAGACATTTAAAAATACATGTTGCATGCTTGGTTTCAAAAAAGAAAAAAAAATGTAAAGGCTATTCATGATTTTTCTAAAGTAATGAGCATGAAAAATGTTGAAGGAAGTGAATTGATTGTGACTAATTCGTTAATGGTGGGGATATCGTGAGGGTTATGATCCCAGTGGGAGCCCGACGATCGTGTTTACATCATTGCGAATATGTGGTAACGGTTATGTGGTAACGGATTTGTTGTAACGGTAAGAATGGGAATGTCGTGAGGGGAAAAGGCCTCAGAGGGAGCCCATTTATGGGAAAAGGCCCAGAGGGAACCCCGACGATCGTATTTCTATTCGAATCATGATAGGCCAAGGCTCAGTTGACCGGTGAGAGTGTTGCTGATGTCCCCGCCGCCCAGAACTGTGGTTACATGTAGATGGATCCATCGACTCTTATGATCATGATCAGGAAAGTCACAATTAACGATCTGAATTCAACAAAGGAAAAGGAAAAGGAAAAAGGGAAAAGGAAAATGTTTATGATCATGTTAAAATGTTTTTATGTCATGATAAGGAAAAATGAAAAAGAGTAAGATTTATTTATGCATGTCATGAAATTTTATTTTTACCTAAAAGTATTTTCACTGTTGCATGTGGTTTTATATGTATTATTTGTTATAAAGATTTTGGTGTGTTGAGTCTTTGGACTCACTAGGTGTGATGGATGCAGGTGAGTTTGAGGGAGGTCTTGACGGATGAACTGACTGGACTGAAGGTGCAAACAACCCGAGGACCAGCGCTTCTACTTATTTCCGCACTTATGACTTATGAATCATGATTTATAATTAAAGATTTTGAGACTAGTTATTTATGCTTTTTGAGAGATTTTTGAGAGGTTTAGTATGTGTTATTCTTTTCAAATTATGGTTTTTAGGTTTGGTAAAACAAATTGACGATTTCATTTCTATGACTATTTCGTTGATATTTCATTTTAAAGGGTAAAATATTTTATAAAAATATTTTCATGGGATGAACGAAATTTAGAAAAAAAAAAAATTTTCTAGTAATTTTAAAGAAATAAAAAGGGCAGGACGTTTCAGTTGGTATCAGAGCAAAGGTCCTGTAAAGGGTTGTGCCACCATCAGCGCCGGAATGATCAGTCGGCAAGCCTCAAATCGTAAGTATACATGCTTTATATGATTATATGACGTTACCTGCATTATGTCATGAATAAGGTGTTTATGTTACATGTTTATTATTTTTGAGTATTATTGCTTTTCATGCTTAAAATGCAAATTAAGTTAGGATATGTCACATGATTAGGGAACTTAGATTTAAATGCATATTGGTTACGTTAGAATTTTGAAAAAATTCAGATAAAATACCTCCTAGACGTGTCCTTGTTAATGGAAACCAAGCAGAGAAGAGTGTGAATCATCAAGGAAACTGACCTCCACCACCACCACCACCAGGGGATGCTGCTACTCGTGCTTTGGAGGGGATGGCTCGACTTTTCGAGCAGCAGTTACAACAGCAGCATTTACAGCTGCAGTTACAGCAGATGCAGCAGCAGCAGCTACAGCAGCCACCTAGGCCACATCATGATATATATGACCAGTTCCGGATGCTAGGGCCGAAGGAATTTTCTGGCACTACCGATCCCTTTGCTGCTGAAAGTTGGATCCGTTCACTCGAGGTACACTTTCGATACCTGGATATGGGAGATGTGGATCGTGTGAGGTGTACCACTTATTTGTTTAGAGATGACGCTTCTTTGTGGTGGGAAGGATCCGAGCAGGGTGTGGACCTTGCTACACTCACTTGGGCTCAATTCAAGACAAAACTCTATGAGAAATATTTCACTCCGGATGCTAGGAGCCGAATAAAGAGGGAATTTATGGCCCTCCGTCAGGGTGATGCTACTGTTGCTGAGTTTGTGAAGAAATTTGATAGTGGTTGTCACTTTGTACCCCTTATTGCCAGGGATGAGGAAGAAAAGCTCAGAAATTTTATGGATGTCCTACGACCTACCATTCAGGATAAAGTTATGATGATGCGTCCTGGGATTATGCTATCGCAATTACCTATGCATATCAGGCCGAGCAGTCTTTGAAGGACATCGACTTTGAGATTCAGCGCAAGAGGCAGCACAATCAAAATAATAATCAGCCTAACAAGAAGCCATATACGGGTCCTCCTAGACCTCAAGGGCCTCAAAAGCCCCAAGGTCCAGTCAAGAAGTCAGCTCCACCAAAGCCACAAAATCCTGGAGCACCAAAGCCTGCTGAAAGGCAACCATGCAAGGAGTGCAACCGTCTACATCTTGGCAAATGCGAATTGGGATCATTTAAATGTTTCCACTGCAAGGAGGCTGGTCACAAAGCTATAGATTGCCCAAAGAGGAAAGCGGCTACTACGGCACGAGCTTATGTTATGAATGCCGAGGAAGCTGAGGAAGAGACAGACACTACACTCATCACAGGTAACCTAGTAATTTAACATTTTTATATTGCTTATTATTGCATGAAATGTTAAATTGGTTATTAGAATTGATTAGAGAAAAGCATTAACCTAATGAAAATTAGATTGCATGTTCTACCTAGTTGGACTTAAGTTATGATTTTAGGAACCATAGAAAATGATTTGAATTTTGTGCCTTATTTTATGTGAAGGATGAAATGATTCCAAATAAAAAGTTTAGGGCCAAAATTAAATAAGATCATAACTAAAGGATTTTTAGAGGAATTCGAATCATTGGGGGTTAAATGTGCAAATTTCGAAATTTTAAGGTCTAAAATACAATTTTCGATAATTAAGGGACCAAAATGCAAGTATCGAAAACTTAAGGGCCATAAATGTAATTTACGAGAACTTCAAAAGCTAATATGAACAAGTTCGAAAATTTAAGGGCTTAATTGCAATAATTCGAAAACATTGGGTAATAATGCAAATTTCAATAGTTGAGGGACTAAAGTGCAATTTTTCCAAGATAGGTTTGAGTTCAACACAAATTCTTCATATAACTTTGGGAATTAATGATAGTAAATCCTTAAGATTTAACACAAAAAGATTTAAAAGACATTTTTACCGCAGGGAGGATTATCATTCAAGGTGTAGCAACCTATGCACTTTTAGACTCGGGAGCTACACATTCATTCATATCTGAAACCTTCATCAAAAGACTGACTATTACTCTTCAAGATATGTGTTTGGGTTTCAAAGTTTCTATTCCATCCGGTGAACAAATGCTCACGTCTAAAATTGTCAAGAATCTGGAGCTTCGTTTATTCAAAGATGTTGTTCGAGCAGATCTTATTGTGCTTCCTATGCCCGAATTTGATATTATATTGGGGATGGATTGACTATCAGTAAATGGAGCTTCGATTGATTCCCGTCAACGATCGGTATCTATTAGGCCACCTAGTGGTAAATCTTTTGTCTTCGAGGCGGCAAGAAACAAGCAAATGCCGCACATTATCTCTTGTCTATGTGCGAGGAAGCTTATTAAACGTGGATGCCAAGCTTATTTAGCATGTGTCACTGCTACACAGGAATCTATCAGTCAGAAATTAGAAGATGTTGGCATTGTGAGAGATTTTCCTAGCGTCTTTCCCGAGGACGTTTCTGGTATTCCACCTGACCGTGAAGTGGAATTCTCTATTGATCTATTGCCAGGCACCGTTCCTGTATCTAAAGCGCCTTATCATCTAGCACCCGCTGAAATGAAAGAATTGAAAGATCAAATCCAAGAGTTACTAGACAAGGGTTTCATTCGCCCTAGCTATTCTCCATGGGTCGCACCGGTATTATTTGTGAAGAAGAAAGATGGTAGTATGCGTCTTTGCATCGATTATCGAGAGCTTAATAGGGTCACCATCAAGAACAAGTATCCACTGCCAAGAATTGAAGATTTATTTGATCAGTTGCAAGGAGCATCGATACTTTCTAAGATTGATCTTCGATCTGGGTACCATCAGTTGAAAGTCAAAGAGTCTGATGTTCACAAGACAGCATTCCGTACCAGATATGGGCACTACGAGTTTATGGTCATGCCATTCGGTCTGACTAACGCACCAGCGATCTTCATGGATCTCATGAATCGCGTATTTCAGCCGTATCTGGGTCAGTTTATTATTGTCTTCATTGATGATATATTGATTTATTCGAAGAACAAAGAGGAGCATAGTCGTCATTTGAGGACAGCACTGCAAGTACTACAAGACAGGAAGCTATATGCAAAATTCAGCAAGTGCGAGTTTTGGCTCGATAGAGTGGCATTCTTAGGCCACATCATTTCTCGTAATGGCGTTGAAGTTGATCCAAGCAAAGTCGAGGCAGTGAAAGAGTTGCCAATACCGAAGAGTGTTACCGAGATTCGCAGATTCTTGGGATTAGCTGGCTATTATCGCAAGTTTATTCAGGGATTCTCTTATATTGCAGTACCTTTGACATCCTTGACCAAAAAGAATGCAAGGTTTATATGGGGATCAGAGTGTCAAGACAGTTTTGACAAGTTGAAGCTAGCCTTGATTTCAGCACCAGTCTTAGCTATGCCATCGGGGCAAGGGGATTATGTTCTTTATACCGACGCATCTAAACTTGGATTGGGCGCAGTTCTGATGCAAAATGACCGAGTTATAGCCTATGCGTCGAGACAGTTGAAGATTCATGAGAAAAACTACCTCACTCATGATCTTGAGCTTGCAGCAGTAGTTTTTGCTTTGAAAATTTGGAGACACTACCTTTATGGGGAGAAATGTAAGATATTCACCGATCATAAAAGTTTGAAATACTTCTTCACCCAAAAAGAGCTAAATTTGAGACAGCGCAGATGGCTTGAGTTAGTAAAAGATTATGATTGTGACATTAGCTACCATCCGAGAAAAGCTAATGTAGTGGCAGACGCACTGAGTAGAAAAGCAACAGTTATCACTCATCTAACACTCCAAAGACCGTTGCAGTCCGAGATACAGCGGTTTGAGCTGACAATGTATGCTAGGGACAAGGCCCCAAACCTTGCCACATTATCGGTACAGTCGACTTTGAGAGATAGAATACGAGATGGGCAGTCTACCGATGAGCAGTTGCAAAAGTGGAAAGCAAGAGATGAAGACAAGGGCCGGAATTTATATTCAGTAGTGGATGGCTTAGTCCGTTATCGAGACCGTCTATGGGTTCCTAGTGACGATGCCTTGAGAAATCTTATTATGAAGGAAGCCCATGACACAGCATATTCCATTCATCCGGGCAGCACAAAAATGTACAAAGATTTGCAGTTGCTATATTGGTGGCCAGGCATGAAGAGAGACATTCTGAAGTTTGTATCCGAGTGCTTGACTTGCCAACAAGTTAAAGCAGAGCATCAAAGACCAGCAGGGAGATTGAAGCCACTCCCTATTCCCTAGTTGAAATGGGAAAATGTCACCATTGACTTTGTTGTGGGATTGCCAAAGACAGTTAAGAGATTCAATGTTATATGGGTGATAGTCGATCGTCTTACTAAATCAGTGCATTTTCTACCTATTAAGACGACATTCACCATGATTCAGTACGCCGACTTGTATATTCGAGAGATAGTTCGTCTGCATGGGATTCCTGTATCTATTGTTTCTGACAGAGATCCAAGATTCACGTCATCATTTTGGAAAAGTCTACATGCAGCGATGGGGACCAAGTTATTATTCAGTACAGCATTTCACCCTCAAACCGATGGACAGTCAGAAAGAGTTATATAGGTTTTGGAAGATCTACTTCGAGCATGTGTTATTGAATTCCAAGGCAGCTAGGAACCAAAATTACCTCTAGTGGAGTTCACCTACAATAATAGCTATCAATCATCAATCGGGATGGCTCTTTTTGAGGCACTTTATGGAAGAAAATGTAGATCTCCTATACATTGGGACGAAGTTGGGGAAAGAAGAGAAATTAGTCCGGACGTGATTGAAGCGACTACCGAGCTTATAGTCAAAATCCGCGATAGAATGAAGACGGCGCAAAGCCGACAAAAGAGTTATGAAGACGAACGACGAAGGGACTTGGATTTTGCAGTGGGCGACCATGTATTTGTGAAAATAGCACCTATGAAGGGTGTTATACGCTTTGGCAAGAAAGGCAAGCTTAGTCCAAGATTTATAGGCCCGTTTGAGATTTTGGAAAGGATTGGGACACTAGCTTATAGAGTGGCATTTCCACCATCACTTTCTGGAGTTCATAATGTGTTCCACATTTCGATGCTGCGGAAGTACATGTCAAATCCGTCACATGTACTAAATTATGAACCTCGTCAGTTAACTCCAAATATGACATATGAGGAAAGACCTGTCCAGATTTTAGCAAGACAAGAAAGACGATTGCGAAACAAAGTCATTCCAATGGTCAAGGTCAAGTGGCTGAATCACTCGGAAGAGGAAGCTACTTGGGAAACCGAGAGGGACTTGAGAAGTCGCTATCCAGATCTATTCAGTAAGTTCTAAATTTCGAGGACGAAATTCAAAATAAGAGGGGAGGAATTGTAAGGTCCAAAATTAAGACGACGTAATCCAACTGCATGCGAATCTAGGAAATAATGGAAAATGAGTAATTAATTATTTTAATGGCTTAATTAATAATGTAACATACTTGTTTATTTGTTATTTGAGATGTTTTAATTGTCATCATGCATAAAATAGTATTTTTAAGAAATATTCAAGCGACGATCGAGGAACGGGGATCGAGGACGGATAAATGTAAAATTTTTTATTAAATAATTATTTTTATTTATTTAAAAGATGGTCGATGCTTTTTAGTATTTTTTTTTTAAAAAAAAGGGGTTTTGAGGTGATTTTATACGCCGGGACATAAACTTTATCGGTGTTGGTTTTCAACTAAAATGCGAGTTTTTTTTGGCAAACCGGCTAATAAATTCACATATTTAATAAAATAAAAACTTTGTTAATATTTTAATTATGTCCTAGTTGGACTAATGAGCTTAATTTAATTGGCTTAATAGGCCAAAGCCTATTTAGTAGTTCATTAGTATATAATACATGATTAAGTTCCCTTAAACCCTACAATTCTTCACTCCTAGCACTTCAAGGAATCGGCCACACCTCTTTTAAAATCTGAAAAACACTCCCCACCCCTCACACAACACAACACACAAGTCACTACACAAAGCTTGAAGGAATTCGAAGGTGCCAAGGATTCCAGCCAAGGTTTCGCGTCCCGTTCTTCGTCGTCAACGGATATTTGAGTGTATATAACGCAAAGGCACGCCTTAATCTTCCTTTTCTCATCCATCATATTATAATATGGTTTTAATTAATGTGTGCATGAAGAGCATGAATTTATTTTCTGAATTTTCGGATTTATGGCATGCACAAGTTGTAAACTCATGTTCTTTGATTTAAATTCATGTTTTATATTGTAAAGGACTGCCATGATGATAGGACATGATCTAGAGGAGTTTTTACACGAATTTGAAAGACCCTAAACTCACCGAAATCGTTGCACCTCAAGCAACTCTCCTTAAAACCGTAAATTGCTGTCATGAGCTTGGGGGTGATCGGGTTCACGAGGGAGGGGCTGGCAGGGTCTTGGCTTGGGTCAGGGCTCGTCCAGGGACTGTCAAGGATTAGGGCGAGAGACCTAGCCAAGCTAGGACTCGAACCAAGGGCTAGGGAAAGAGTCCTAGCCCGAGATTTCGCGCAGGGAGTTGCGCAGGGTTGCGCTGCTTCCAAGGGCTTGGGGGCTCGGTCTGGGTTCAAGGGCCGGTCAATTCGATGCACTAGAGTCCTAGGAGGGTGCACGGGGGGTGGTGCAAGGGCTGGGCTCGTTGGTTCAAGGGATGGGACGCAAATTGTAGAGTCCTATCACCACTAGGAGTCTCGGCCAGAATGAGGGGGTCTTGGGGTGGCTCGTGTTTGTGGTTTGGATGGGTATCTTAGTGGTTTAAGGGTACAGTAGTCTAGTTTTGGGGGTTGGTCAAGTTTTGGTTTGACATTGTTTGGGGGTAACTCGTGAAAATCGAGAGTTTGCTCGGGAGTGAAAATTATGTGTCAATTAGGGTTTTTAGAAATAAGAAAAATTGGAAAACGACTCACAGGGGTCGAGTCATGGTCCATAAGGGATAAAATAATATAAAAAGACTAAATTTAGAATTTAAGAATTTTATATTAAAGTTTGGGATTTTTCGGGATTAAAACACCGTCAAAACTATTAATTAATGATAAATAGAAAAGTCTAATATTTAAGCTAAATAAAATTATGGGAAAATTAATTTAGGCTTAAATAATTATTAGGGACATGTTAGAGTCAATGAATTTAAGAAAAAGTCAAATTCGAGAAATTTTACGTCTAGGGGTAAAACGGTCTTTTTACACCTAGAAATTAGTAATCGTCATGGCAGTGCCCTTAATGCTATTTTTATCATATTATGGTTATTTTTAAATGTATATGAGATTTTCATGATTTAATTATGATTTTTAAATGTCCATGGGATTTTTACGATTTAAGGAAGACATTTAAAAATACATGTTGCATGCTTGGTTTCAAAAAGGAAAAAAAAAATGTAAAGGCTATTCATGATTTTTCTAAAGTAACGAGCATGAAAAATGTTAAAGGAAGTGAATTGATTGTGACTAATGCTACTACTTAAATTATAATTCACCCAAGTATAGGTTTTCTGCAAATAATATATTTCGTAAGTACGAGATCGATCCACAGAGAGGTTATTTTAAGTTTAAATTTATTAATTTATAGATTACCAAATGCAAGAACGAAGTTTAAAATTATAAATTTTGTCAAGGCTCGAGAATTTATTCTTGGTTTATGCAATATTTTTTAACTAAAAGTAAAACAAAGGAAACCACCATAAATAATGGTTCCAAGAAAATAAAAATATTTAAACACACACCTAATATAATATAGTTCCCACTATAGAAAATACCGAATTCACCGATATTTTATATATGGTACCTATGATTATATATATAACTATATAAATATATAACTGCATAAAATAAATGTTAAATTAAATCATTATATTTCATTTAGAACAAGCGGCAGAGCCACGCTATTGCCTAAATGAAATATATGATTTAATAAGTTAGTTGCGG
>NC_133318.1:13476850-13479940 GCF_012295235.1 Primulina huaijiensis
GTATCAAGCATTTGATGTAAATTGATAACAACAAATAATTCATTTTTATACCTACAATAAAAAGAAATTAGCAAAATGAAAAGAAATAAAGAAAGAATATACAAAATATAAACAATCTTACTTCACCAAGAATTCATCCTCTTCACCTTGACATAATAGATTTAGCTTTCCATGAACTTACTTTTGATCAACACTAAAAACATCACTCATAATTTGGAAAATGAAAAATATATTGGAACTTAGAACTTTTATACACACTCACACTATATTTTACAATGAGATAAAATGAATCTCAAGCTAGCACAAGGCCTCTATTTATAGGCCAAATGAGAGAAAGGGTCAAAAATTCTATTAATGCAATGTAGTTGTAATAGTAGTCTTTGTCTCCTCCAACTTCAATTCCATGCCCCTTCTTTCAATGCTTTGTTCCACGACTTTAATCACCGAATTTGACTCAGCTCAAAACAGCAAACATGTGGGGAATTGTCTGTAGATGAATTTGGCTACTTGGTTCACCTCATTTGGTTAAATATTGAAATAGTTATGATTTTTTTACTATATGCTGGTCATGGTGAAAGTAAATTTGTCCTCCTTTTGATATTTTCACAATTTGATCATCTTAACCAACTTTTTAGGCAATCATGTCTTCTGCAAAGTTGTAGATAATTTCTCAAGGATTCCAAAAATATTTGAATCACCTCCATTTGAATTTTCTAGCTTGAGTTATCATTATTTTACCAACACGTAGAAAACCTGAAAATAAAACATATTTAGTAAGACATTTAAATATAAACACACAATACTAAAATAACATAATTTTATAATTTTAATGAAACTTAAATTTTAAAATATAGGTTTTAACATATAATAAATTATTAATTTTAAGTTTCATCACACCCCCACACTATCTTATTACTAGTCCCTTAGTAATAAAATTTATCGGAAAATCACAACCTAGATTCTTTATTCCTTTTATATATTCAAATATACAAACATATTCATTTTAAAAACAAACTCATATACCGATTTATATATATATATATTTTTTCATTTAATATAATAATATATAATTAGATGTGCTTTTATTATTATTTTCACATAATATATAAAGTAACAATATATATATATATATATATTTTTTTTTTTAATTTCTAAATTTTTTTATGATAATATAGTCAAAAAGATAATTCACACCACCCACCATAACATGTATAATATCGAGAATTTTTTTGTAAAAGCCTCAACTCCATATTCTTTCAGGTCAAAATATTTAATGGATAGCTGATTTACACTCATGGAGTTGGAATGATTATTAACTCTCATTGAAAAAGGCTAATTAGTAAAGCAGACAATTAAATAAACTAATATTGAAAACAAAATAGGAAAATTTACAAAGAATAAAATCCCTTTTTTTTCTCTTTTTTTTTTTTTTTTTTATTAACGTGACTGCAAAGTTTTACAATGACATAATTTTTTTTTTCCAAACATTCTACCATAAATGTCTACATATATAAACATTTATATAATGGATACATTCGACTACCTTTGAAACTTATCCAACACAAACAAATCTTTTTTTTTAGAACATATTGATTGATGGATTTTTTTTTAGAACACATTTATAGTACATCAATCAAATCTAAAAAAAACAATTACAATGAACAAAGAACTTTGCAGTCCGTTATTTATCTTTTTTTTTTTTTATAATCAATATTTTTTTTATAGGGGAGTTATATTCTTGTAATTAACCATTTTTTAATAATCAATAAAAGTTTATTAATTGTTTTCTCATTTCTCACCACTTACTCACAAAAGATGTGTGAGTATATATTATACTTTAACAAAAAGAATTCTTTCAATTATACATGTTAAAAACCATACAAAACATATCTTTTAACTATATTATCATAAAAAATTTAGAAATTATTTTATTTGAAATCACACACAATTATATATATATATATATATATAAATAAACACATCTATTATACATTTTATATTAACTGATCAAAAATATATATATATATAAATTGGTATATGAAAAACTAATTTTTCTTTTAATCTGTAATTTGAATATAATGAATATTAAAATCTAGTGTATTGTGATTTTCCAATAATTATTAACTAATGCGTCTCAGGTGCATTTTACTGACACCTTACTCGTCATTGAACTAAAAATTATAATTATTATTATTACTATATATATGAATATATTTTTTTTTATTTTTTTATAAAAACAAACTAAGAGGAGAAGAAGAAGAGGAGATTTTTCATACCTTAAAGAGAAAACAAAATATTAAAACATACCGTTGAATCACAAGTTCAGCATCACATGAATTTTCTTTTCTTACTCTTGGATGTTGGCCAATTAAGTTGAGATAAAAATGGATCTTGTTCATGACTAAATCCTTACAGTAAATCAATAAGTTCACCTTCACTTGTAGCAGAAACTAACATCCTTCGCGAAGCTAATGAGATAAATCCATGTTCCACAACATCATCAAGAAACGATAGCAGTTTATCATAATAATTGTTAACATATAACAAACCAATTGGCTTATTGTGGATATTTAATTGTGTCCAACAAACAGTATGAAATATTTCTTCCAAAGTACCGAAACCTCCTGGCAAAGCAATGAAAGCATTTGAATGTTCAATCATTTGAGTAATTCGTTCATACACGTTGTCCACTTTCATTTCTTCTCCTATTGTTGGTCCAGTAAGACTGGCTAAGGTAGTCGGAATAATGCCTAAGACTTCACTTCCACCTGCATGCGCAGCTTTTGCAACTTTTCCCATGAGACCAACTTCACCACCACCATAAACCAAATGAATCTTTTTTTTAGCAAGTGTTAATTCAAGCTTTTCTGCTGCCTCTTCATAAATTGAATCTTTTCCTGCACTAGATCCACAAAATACACAAATATTTTTTTATTTTACTTACCGTGGACGTCGACATGTTGAGAAATATGTTTTCTGCAATTGTTAAATCACAGCATATGAATTTATAAGCGTAACATGCCAAAAGTCAATATTTGAACAGGAAATTATTATTATTAAAAGAAAATAAAAATGACATAAATTAAAACA
>NC_133318.1:13486688-13493127 GCF_012295235.1 Primulina huaijiensis
ATTTTTTTTTTTTTCATATTTCTTAGATTTGCATGCTGTTGGGTTACGTCGTCTTAATTTTGGACCTTACATAAAGACAAGATTTCTTAATTAGAATATTAAGGAAAAGATTTACATGTCTCAACCTGAAGGGTTTACATCTGTCAGAAGTGAGCATATGGTATGCAAACTTCAGAGATCTATTTATGGTCTAAAGCAGGCATCTAGGAGTTGGAACCTCAGATTCGATGGTACAATCAAAGAGTTTGGTTTTACTAAGAACCCTGAGGAACCCTGTGTGTATAAGAAGGTCAGTGGGAGTGCTGTGACATTCTTGGTACTTTATGTTGATGACATTCTACTCATTGGGAATAATGTAGGGATGTTGCAATCAACTAAAATATGGTTAGCAGGAAAGTTCTCGATGCAGGACTTGGGTGAAACATCTTTTGTATTAGGAATACAGTTCTACAGAGATAGATCAAGAAGATTGCTTGGTCTCACTCAGTCCACATACATTGATACCATCGTGAAGTGGTTCTCGATGGATTGGTCCAAGAGAGGACATATACCAATGTGTCATGGCGTGTCCCTATCCAAGTCTATGTCTCCCAAGACTGATGCAGAGATAGCGGCGATGACAAGCATTCCTTATGCATCTGCAATTGGTAGTATCATGTATGGATTGATATCTACACGTCCTGACGTGGCTTTTGCACTAAGTGTAGTGAGTAGATATCAATCGAACCCTGGTCTTCTACACTGGAAAGCTGTAAAAGACAACCTCAAGTATTTGAGAAGGACCAATAAGTTGTTCTTGGTCTATGGGGTGGAGAACTGAAATTGAAAGGTTATACCGATTCTAGCTTCATAAACGATACCGATGACTCAAATTCAACCTCAGGGTTTGTATTCATGCTCAATGGTACTGCTGTCTCTTGGAAGAGTTCCAAGCAAGACAGAACTACGGATTCCATCACTGAGGCCGAATACGTTGCTGCATCAGCTGCAGCAAAGTTGCTGCAGTCCCGGTGTTTTATGACAACACGGGAGCCGTTGCTCAGGCAAAGGAACCAAAGTCTCATCAGAAATCCAAACATGTATTGAGAAAGTACCACATCCTCCGAGAGATTGTGAAAAGAGGAGAAGTGTCGATTGACAAAGTCGGCTACGCAGATAATGTTGTTGATCCACTAACTAAACCTTTACCTGGACCAGTATTCGAGAAGCATCACGAATCAATGGGTTTGAAGCATATGGGTAGTTGGCTCTAGTGCAAGTGGTAGATTGTTAGAGTAGGTGTCCGTCGAGCCAAGTGTTGGCCGAGGGTTTACATTGAAGCTATATATATAAACAATATTTATTTTAATAATATTTGAGCTTATTGTTTTGACACATCTTTATCTGTATACACATGCTTGTTGCATAGATAAAGTCCTTGAATATACAAATAGTAGAAAGAATATGAGATGCTCATATGATGAGTATCATGAAACTCATATTTGGAATACTGTATATTCTAAACAGTTCCTAGTCGATTCAACTGCCATTAAGAAGGATAAAGGCCGCTTGATTTTGAGATTAGTATCTGCAATGTGAGTACCATGTTTCATTGGTAGGAGACATTGTGATGTCCGAGCATGCAGATAGGTTCTCTTTGTAGAGTGCACTGAACAACCTTCCATAAAAGACTTTCCAAGTGATTCTCACTTATGGAGTGGAAACGTCCTAGTTTATGGTTGTACACCATTAGTCCTTATGACCTGGGACAACATTGTAACTCTATATGCTAGCATTGCACTTTGACTTCTTTACCGACTCATATGGGGTCATCAAGTGGCAAGGTTGGGTATTTTGTCAAAACATATATGAGTTAATGCTTTGTAGTCGGGGATTCACCGCTTACCATTGGGTAAGTATATCCTATGTGATCTCATGTGTATTTAGTTCGAAATCTCCGATCAGAGTGTTGATAATTAAGAAAGGGGTTTCTTAGATTTCACCATCGATGCAACTACAACATGACACATATTATCGATTCTTTGATAACTCTCGATATACCAATGGTTGTCGAATCGGTCGGGATATATGAGATGAAGTAACCGTGCTGTACGCTAAACACAATGGAATGGTTCTTGTAGGCACTATCATTTGATACCTAAGGAATCATGTAAGCGATGCTTCTAGGCGTTTAACATGATTGGTTGGGTACTATCAGATTTGAGTTCTGACGTTCTTATTATCAAGGAGTTGATAAATAAGAATGGAGCAACTGGGGTATGCTCATATAAGGACATGTTTAGTCCCGAATCACATTGAGATGTGAACCCACGGCTAGTTATATCATTGAACCATTGAGGGTCACACAAGTGCTAAACTTTTAAATCCTGTTGAGAAGAAAAACAGTTCCATGTATTGAACGACTTATAAAGGAGTATATAAGCACAAAGAAAAATAGAAGTATGACTTCTATAAGAAGATTAAGAGGAATGTAACTTTTAATTTGTGGAAGTGTTCCTAAATTAAAAGATGACTCATATAAATAATGTATTTGAAAATTGTGATTTTCATAAACATTATTATAGACTAGATTAAATTAATTCAAGTGTTGAATTAATTAAACACTAGTGGACCTAGTAGAGTCCAGATAATTAAATTAATTCAAGTGTTGAGTTAATTAAATAATATTGGGTCTTGAAGAGCCCAATTGAAAATAATTATTCAACTAGTGGGCTTGAGTAAATTCAAGTAAAGATTTAATTGATCTCAAATGTGTTTGAGATATTTAAATAAAAGTCTATAGGCTTTGTAAATGTTACAAGCTCAAATAATATGCATTGGGAGGTGAAGAGTTGGGAGACAACTTTTTCAATAAACAAGACATGTGTCTCACATGCACTTTAACTTTTCAAGCACCAAGAAAGTTTCCTCCCCTTCTCTCCACACATACCATGGCCGAAATTTACACTCTCCATATTCTCTCAATTTTTGCTTCTTCAATTGTTGGTGAAAGCATTCTCTTCTCAAAGAAAAATTCTCTAATTTTTCTAGTGCAAAATTAGAGGGGATTTTCCTTGTTAGTGGTGGACCCAATGTGAAGGCATTTGAGCAAGGAGTACTCAAGGAAAGCTTGTAGATTGTCTACTTTCAAGAGCTAAGTTGTTTATAACTTATTTGGAGCCAATAATCAATCTTTGTTATTGATAGGTACATTTCTTAACACACTATATATGAAATTTTTGTGTTTTTTTTATTTGCTACACACAATAAGGGGTGCTCGATTTTTCTTGCTTGAAAATATGATTTTTGAATTTCCGTTGCGCATCCGGACACCGTAACCGATCCCCTTTCAATAAGATCTTTTGTCAAGTTATGTTTCGATCCGATTCGTTATGTCTTTTTCCATTTGATCCATTCGATCCTTCTATTTCGTTCTAATGAGTTAAGTTTGTTTGATATGATTCGAATGATGACACATCAGGAAGGCTTGTGAGGGAAAAGGCCCGAGAGAGAGCCTGTCTGTAGGAAAAGACTCCAGATGGCCGAGCTCATTTACAAGAAAAAGCTCAAAAGAGAGCCCAAGATCAAAGATAGGTCATGGTCATTATTATAAAATTTGTCTTCAGTATGTGATTCTGATAAGATTTTCTTCTATTAAGATTCTGCTTGATATGATCTAATCGTCTGATATGACAAACGTTCTGAACTCTGTCTGTTCCATTTTCGTCTTCTGCTCTAAAAAATGATCCCTTTAAAGACATGTATATATATAACTTGTTATTATGGTATTCGATCGGCCTCCGCTTGCTGATTGTTTTCTAGAACGCTCACCCCCTTATGTCTCTCCCCAGATAATAATGAAGAACAGGTGGAAGACACGGAACAAGATCAATTTTGGAGCTAGTGAAGAAACCAAGAGTTACGAGAATCAAGTCTCAGATTTCATGATTATATTTTATTCACTTCCGCATTTCGTACTTTTCTTTGTAAGAACTGCTTCCACATTATTCGTATTTCGCATATGTAAAGACAATGTTTTTTTATGAATTAGTCGAGGTGTGACACTTATTATTATTTTTTAATGTGGTTAGTGATAATGACAAGACACGATTCCATGTATTCATTACATTTATTTATTTTTGGTGCGACTTGAGCACATATGTGGTAATGATTGTCTCTCTCTTTTTGAGCTCCAGTCACGAAACCGTATGATATTAACGTATTTTAGAGTATAAAAGTTTTATTATGAGAAAAAAGGCATAGTCACGGCTTACAGCTTTGCAGGCGAACGGACAACAATATTCTAAGTCGATAAGATTTTGGATTCGAAATAAGTTATAATCATTTTTTTTCCTAAACAAAAGTGCTAAAAACCAATCGAATTAAGTTATAATAATTTTTTTTCTAAAAAAAATGCTAAAAACCAAAAAAAAGAAAAAGAAAAAAAAAGGATATAGTGCTCCACCGCGCCACACTTGATATAAGCCCAACCGACTCTCTACTTCTTTTCTGCGATCGACTTGAGAAAACAAACTAAGAATTTGTAATACATTTTCGTCATCAACCATGGCTACAATTCTCCAAAACTATCTCCTAATCATCTCCATCCTACTCTGCTCCACCGCCAACGGCCAAGAAACCTCCTACATCAACACATCGGGACACAAACGCAGCCAACTGAAACAAAAGCTCACCCATTTCCGAGTATACTGGCACGACATAGTCAGCGGCAGGAATCCAACATCCGTCCCAATCGTGAGACCCCCATCCGCCAAGAACTTCGCTGGATTTGGCCAGATCAACATGATCGACAACCCACTGACCACAGAGCCCGACCTGAGCTCGAAAGTCGTCGGGAAAGCCCAGGGTTTTTATGGGCTAGCTTCGCAGGAAGAGGTGGGATTGTTGATGGCGATGAACTTTGTGTTCACGGAAGGGAAATACAATGGGAGTACGATCACTATAATGGGGAGGAATGCGGTGTTTAATAAAGTGAGGGAAATGCCGGTGATCGGCGGAAGTGGGCTCTTCCGGTTCGCTAGCGGGTATGCTCAGGCGAGAACGCACAGTTTTGATCTGAAAAATAGAGATGCCACCGTTGAGTATGATGTGTTTGTGAGGCATTATTGATTAATTACCTGATATTCTTCGACGTTAATTCCCTGACATGTGACTCGTGATGTTTTCTATCTGTGTCTGATTTATGGATAATTTAGTGGAAATGTTCTTGTAACTTTGATTGTTTGCTAATAAATTATTATCCAGCATTTAGTGTGTGATTACATGACTAAAAATCCAGATTTTGAGTGGATTAACATATAACTTAATTTGTCCCTCAAACATTTAGCAGCTCACAATGGTAGATATTCTACCAGCCAAGTCATCCAAATATCTTCTCTATCTAAATATTTATCACTGTACACCATTGATTTGTGTGCCACAAAAATAGCCGGTTACAAATTTGTAACCGGCTTGAAACGCGTCCGTGCATTACACTCGTGCCTCAGACACCTACAGTGGATAATTAAATGGAATCTGGGGTTGAGTTGGTTGACCAAAACAAACATTGCTCGACCAATGTTATTGAATCAACCAATGTTGTTTTGGTCTACCACATACTATTTCGTCGACCAAATAGAAAAACAATTGGTGCCAATAAACAATTGGTCGACCATTAACGACCACATATTATTTGGTCGACCAAAACCAGACCAAAACAATTGGTTTTGGTCGACCAAAAACCGAAACAAAAAGTGATTTTATTTAAATGAAAATAAAATATTAATTAAAGTGACAGTGAGACTCATAAATATTTAATTGGTGTGATATTTGATTGTGAAATATGAGATATTTGAATAGAGAAATATTTGATTGATGATGTGAATTATGAGGTCCACAAATATTTGAAGGGAATATCTTTCTTATTGTTGATGTCTAAGACTGTATATATTTCTCCAATTTCCAGATATTGATTAGACCATAAATTAATTTTTGGATTGCATGATTGTCTACTAATAAATTAATACCTTCGTTTCTTGTCCACCAATTCACATTTTTCAAACTTTTTCCAAATGGTCGTTTAAAATTGGGAAAAAAAAATTGTTTCTTAATAAGAAAGGCCTACGGTATACCTGGAGAAACACTAATTGTTATTTAATTATCAATCGAAAATATATATCCATCGATATCTAATACTCCGTTCGTGTAAAACATAAGGGTTATATTTCATTTTTCGTTCGTGTAAAATTTAGTTTTTCCAATCTTTTTTTTTAATATGTGTAAAAACACACAAAATTATATTAGAAATCTATATCTATGATTATTATTATTATTATAGATATAGAAGTTCTAGAGGGTCAACTAAAATCTCTTGAAGTTAGAGAAAATAAATGTGAAATGAACAAAACAAAAGAGTGAGATGACCATAGAGAGAGAGAAATATACAATGAAAGAAAAAAAA
>NC_133318.1:13498730-13529251 GCF_012295235.1 Primulina huaijiensis
ACATAAAATAAATTTCAAGATATTTAATTGAATCGTGTGATGAAGAGCTTCTACTTGTGTCCCCTTGAACTAAATTTTTATAGAAGATTTTCAATAACTTGTTGATCTCGCTGAATCGATTTATTTTACTAGATTTATTGGTTGTTACTTTCCTAGTTTAGTGTGATAATGATATCTCATTTTAACAATGAATTAACGCAACAAAAAAAAATAGAACTGACCCCTCCCATTTCTTTTCTGACGGACCAATGATTCTCTGAAAAGCTCATATCTCTAGTATTCTTTTATCTATAATATTCTTTAATATGAACGATTAATCAAAAAATTGGATATAATTCTCTGAAAAACGCAAAGCTTCATCAGATGTAATCATACCATACCATTATATTAACAATTTCAAAAAACTGATAATACTACAATCATAGTATGAGGGCGGTTGAGCAAGTTAGCCCCCATCATCTAGTGGTTTAGGGCGTGGCTTCGTTTTATATCACGTTTGCATTTCACATTTGAAGAATCACATCAGGTGTCATCATAATCCAAGTCGATAGTTCAATATCACCGATGTGATTACTTTAAATAACTTGATATTACGATATAATACTTTAAAAGCTCATTGATTCTCATTTTAGTGACTGTTAAGTTTTGAATGCTTCCCACCCTTTTAACAATCATTCTTTAGACATTGTTATTAGCTTTCTTACTCTCTTAGTTTCCAAAAATGAAACATGCTTATAAACTCTTTTATAAGCTTACTTGTTTGATCAAATCAAACTCCTATCACCAAATTCAACTCCTTGAATTCGAATTTATCAACCGAAATAGGGAAACCAAGACTTGTATAGATCTCATTGTCTCAGAGATACAACTAGTTGTGGGTTCACAAATCTTTGTGATTCGGTATAATGTGTAGCTCTTTATGTAGGATTACATTATATGTATCAATTCTTTGATCATTAAAATATAAGAATTACTTCTGATTGAACCCATAAAATCATAGTAATATCACCTAGTTGCATCGACCTGTGATTTCTTAAGTATCACTGATAGTGCATGGAAGAACCAATCACTTATGATTAGTGTAAAATAAGGTCCCTTGGTACATTGATGATTGTATATGAATTAAATAACCATATAAAAAATCTTTGAGAATACATACTGACATCACATGTGCAACTAGGAAATCATTTTTCTCCCCATAAAACACACCTTTCTAGACTAGAGATGTTAATATATTGTTTGCTCACATCCAAGAACACAACGGAATAATAAAAAAATTTATTTTGTAATAAAAAATATGTTGGATGTCGTATGGATTACAAAACATGCATATGACGTTTATTGAATTTTATCTTGAAGTGATTATCAATTTGGCTCCAACTATTGTGGTTTTTAAATGGAGATAACTCTTTTTCTATCTCAGTAAGAACAAAATCAACTTAAATCACCTTGAAAATTTATGAATTCGTCAAATACGATCCACGACTCGATTCCTTGATCCTCTTATAGTTTTCACTAGACAAACTAGAAGAAATTCAGAGAGAGAAACAAAAGTGGTTACGGTCTCTGGTGGCAGTCAATGGCTGCAAGATAGCTGCCAAACTTTTCTTTCAAGAAAGGGGCAACAGTCTTTTGGGAGTGAGATGGGAGAGACTTTGCTTTGATTCTAAGAAATTTATTATAGTGTGTCAAAACACTACTCATATATAATAAGTTTCATGGGCTTTTACAATCCAACTAGGACTTTAACTAATTACACAATCCAACTAGGACTCTAACATGTTAATGTTGGACTAGGACACTCTAAGCCCATGCATCATAAACCTATGATCATAGTAGCATCATAATCCTTGATTGATCATCAGATTGGTCTGGCGAGTTTAAATAGCTCATTATAATGATGCAAAGTACAACTTTTAAACCGCTGAATTAATATAAATTTTTCACTGTCTCTAAATATGACAGCAATGAATTTTGGAGAACATTCACTCAAATTTCGAGTTGCACTGCCTTTCAAATCTTACAAATATAGAATCTGCTCATAAAATCTTTTATAAGCAAAATTTTTTTATCGCATAAAACTCCAATCATCAACTTCAACTTATTGAATTTGACTATCTTAATTGGAACAAGGATGCTAGTTCTTGTGTGACCCTCAATATTTTAGGAATATATCTAGCAGTGAGTTCAAAACTCATTGTTTTTTGGGACACCTTTTGTTCTCATATGGACTTATCATAATTAGCCTCATTCTATGTATCAATCCAATGATCATAAGAATGTCAGAATTTATTTCTGATTGGACCCATAGAATCATGGTAAGAGCGTCTATTAACATCGTCCCATGATTCTCTAGAAATCTTTGACTATACATAGTGGTATCCCATGTGCAACTAGAGAACCTATTTACCCTAATGCATATTTCATATTTTGACCAGAGTTTTCATGAACTATTATCTCATTATATCAAATAGGATATCCACGCTCGTAGGAGGACGGTGAATCTCATACTATAATACATTGGCTCCTACACTACACTTAATCTTGCCATCTAATTACCCTCATGGAATCGAGTTAAAGTATAGCCTTTGCATGTAGTGGCTTAGTGTTATTCCAGATCATAAGGACTAATTGTCTACAACCACAACCACAACCACGAACATATAAACTCGATGAATGATAACCATTTGGAATGTCTTTGTGAGAGCTTTTTAGTTAACTCATCAAGTGAGCACCAAGCTGTATTTTTTAGCATCTCCATGTCCTTCCAAATGATACATGGTACATAACATCACATATGCTAATCTCGAGTTCTGGAGACCTTTATCCTTCTTTTAGTCAGTTGAAAGGACAAGGAACTTGTTTACAGTATACCGTAACTTTAATATGTTTTTAATTATTTTCATCATATTATATTTACTATATTATAATATATTCAAAGTCTTTATCTACGCAGTTTGCATTGATACATAGATAAAGTAAGTTCAGAATCAATATAAAACTTAAATAATGAAATTTTTCTTCGCATTTGAGCATGATCTCACCTCTCTTCTATTCTCTCTTTCTATGTTCGAGTAAAATTATGTTGATTATATATATACTCTCCTCCTATATCAATTTTCTCTGAGTGATTCAGTCCAGGAGTTGAATTCAAAAAATGGAGAGATTTCACAACATAGATGAGAAGATAGGTAATGTCTAAGTTTGCATCACTACTCAAATATCTGATCTATTTCAGTATATTAGGGAGGCAAATGCCAAAAAATATGGAAAGACATTGAAGTTTTCGTGCCATAGAAGTAAACATGAATGAGTCCAGAGACATTCATCGTGCACCTTATCCTCCTCATTATTGACTTGTATATTGTTAATAAACTTAGTTGTTGAAGCTTTTATCTAGACTTTTTTTGGATTCCTTTGTTTTTATGTACTGAGTGATACCCTCATAAGAGTCCGGGTCATGGATGACCCAGGATATTATATAGATAATCTGAATCAGAGTCAATATGCAGAGTACTTTCCCCAGGAGCCGGGCATGGTGATGCCCGGGGAGAGAATCAAGAGCCCGGGCTCTCGTGCAAGCTCCCGGAAATTTTTTACCCGGACAACCTCGAGAAGCGCACCACACTAGAGTGTATTAGTATGGGCTACCTTATGCTTGATAATCATTTCTGTCAGAACAACATGTATTTGGTGTGTCAGAGAAGTCATCAGAAGCAGGGTATGGGCAGTCGCCTTACCATACTTAGCAGGTGGGCATTGAAAACTAGGTAATCATGGGATTTCCTACTATAACTAGTAGGTATACTTCTCATTTACGGGGTCTGGAATTCTAAATTCTTAAGCATTTCACGTATATAACCACATATACAGCCGTTTTTACCTTCTTCTTCACCTACTGACTTAAGCATCAGAGTGGTTACGTCGGATACTCCTCCGGCGCCCATTCACGAGTTCATTTCATTGTCTGCAGGTCACGGTGGAAGTCACAGATTACAGAGATATATATTCTACACGAGATATATCCTTTCCTTGCTCATTTTCCTAAACACTACAACCATCATCATCACCTGGTTAACATCATTGGCGCCATCTGTGGGAATTTGAGCTCAAGACGTTGATATGGCTCCTACCAGAAGAACCAATCAAGATACTTCTTAAGTCCCAGGAGATGATACACTTGTCTCTGGACAAGGTGGTCTTCCACCTACAAGACCTCCACCTGTCATTACTTTATCTCCGAAGGAGTTGGCTCGGATTGTATCCGAGGTGGTGGAAAAAGCTATTGCCCAGAGAGACCCTTCTAATCAGGCTACGCAGTTGGGAGGAGAGCAAGAGAGATCAGGAGGTAGGGGAGGAAGAAATAAGGATGGAAGAAAGAGAATCTAGTGCTGGGTCCAAATCCCCAACTGTGGTGGAGTAGTTGCAAGAGTTGAGGCAGAAGATGAGGGTGTTCAAGGGACAGATGGAGGGTAAAAGTCATCCTGAGTAGTTATTAAGGGATGCTCGTTTTCTAAAGCTATTGTCCGAGAACCTTTTATCGGGAACTTTAAGTCTGCCAAAGTTAAAGATTATGATGGCAATGCAGACCCCGAGAAACATCTGGCCAGGTTCGAGAACATGGCCATGTTGCACTATTATGTTGACAAAATCAAGTGCAAAGTGTTCTTAACCACTCTGGTTGACTCTGCTCAAAGGTAGTTTGAGAGATTGACCCCTCAGAGTATCAATTCTTTTGAGGATTTTCAGAAGGTGTTTTTACACCATTTTAGTAGCAGTGAAAAATACAAAAAAAAAATGCATTTAGTGTTTTTGAAGTTAAACAAAGCCCGGAGGAGAGTTTGAGGGCTTATATTCGAAAATTTAACAGAGTGGCTTTGGATGTCCCTTCTTGTGCCCCCGAGACTAAGACAACTGCATTATCCCAGGGGTTGAGGGATGGTGAATTTTTCCGGTCACTAACAAAGAAGACGCTCGAGGACTTTGAAGATTTGCTGGCCCGGGCAGAAAGTATATTAACATGGAGGAGACACAGAAGCAGAAGAGAGAGGTGGTGAGGAGAGAGAGGGGAGACCGGGTGTCTAAGCCCAAGGAGAGAGGACAGAGAAGGGGTAACCAGGGGCATTTTTCGATCATGTGACTCTTAAGGTTATCCGAGACCGGGAGGTCCAAGAGCGTAGTAGGGACTTGCCCCCCTGTCAACAATTTGTCAAGCTCGAGAAGAAAGGATTTTGCACCTTCACAAAATATGTTACCACAACACGGAGGATTGCAAAACGCTAAAGAGATATTATGCCCCACCAGCCAACCAAGGACATAACCAACCAAGCAAGAAGCTTAGATTTCCACCTTTGGATGCTCGGAAGCCAGGGCCCAGCTCCAGGGAAGATTCTAGGAATGTCTCGAGTGGTAAAAGAAATCTGGAGCCCGAAAGGAAGAAGTCCTCACCCCCTACCTTGGGAGTGATAATAATGATATCGGGAGGCTCTACTGATGGTGACTCTAATCAGGTTCGTAAGTCGAAATGCAGAAGAGATTGTATGGAGGTGGAAGGGGTGAGGAGGAATGAGGCAGTGATTAGTTTTGGCCCGGAAGATTTGAAGGGTGTCAATCTTCCCCACAACGATGCCCTGGTAATTCAAGGAAGGGTAGCAAATTATGACATTATGAGGGTTTTCGTGTACTCGGGCAGTTCTGTCAATGTTATTTTCAAGGAGGCCCTCATACAAATGGATTTGCAGGGATATCATTTGGAGACAGTGGACACAACACTTTTTGGCTTTTCTGGCCATGATGTCTATCCAGAGGGGGAGATTGTCTTGCCCTTAACTTTGGGCACCAGGGAGCTGAAGAAGACGGTGATGACAATTTTCACTATGGTTGATGCCCCGTCATCATATAATATCATCCTGGCACGGCCAGACACAAACGAGCTAATGGCCGTAGCATCCACTTACAACCAAAAGATTAAGTTCCCAGTGGGAAGCCAAGTAGGTGAAGTCCGGGGAGATTAGCCTTCTTCCCGAAAGTGTTATGTAGAAGCAGTCCGGTTGGACCAGAAGAGGGCGAGGAAGGAAAGGAGGAGAGTCCAGGGTTGTGGGGAGATGGAGAGGGTAGTGGAGAAGGGAGAAGTCCAGTTTGTGGCAGAAGAAGAGCAGGAGGTGGTGGAAATCGGGCCAAGAAAAGATATCCAGGTGGCTCGTGACCTGGATTTATCCACCCGGGTCAGTTTGATAAATTGCTTAAAAACTAATCTTAATGTTTTTGCCTGATCCCAGCAGGAGTTGATAGGGATCTCACCCCTGATAGTGGAGCATCACTTGAACATCCTCCAAGGGTCTCAACCTGTGAAGCGAAAGAAGAGACACTTTGGCAATCATTTCTGTCAGAACAACATATATTTGGAAGTCGTCAGAAGCAGGGTATGGGCAGCCTCCTTACCATACTTAGTAGGTGGACACTGAAAACTAGGTCATCATGGGATTTCTTACTATAAATAGCAGGTATACTTCTCATTTACGGGGTTTGGAATTTTAAATTCTTAAGCGTTTCACGTATATCACCACATATACAGCCGTTTTTACATTCTTCTTCACATACTGACTTAAGAATCGGAGTGGTTATGCCGGATACTCCTCCGGCGCCCATTCACGAGTTTATTTCATTGTCTGTAGGCCACGGTGGAAGTCACAGATTACAGAGATATATCTTCTGCAAGAGATATATCCTTTCCTTGCTCATTTTCCTAAACACTACAACCATCATCATCATCCGGTGAATTGCTCCGACCTTGCTCACCCGATTCACCCACATAACATCACTGAGTTTTGACTTCATAAAAAAGGGGAAATTTTTTAACAATCATGAGTTTTGGTGAAAATATTGACTAATTAATGGATATCATTCTCCTTATTCAACTGTTTTTTTAAATACTTTCTTATTTTTTACGATGATGAAATCTACGGCCCTATTTTTCAGTACACACTAGGCAAACCTCTGAGCTAACGTAATATCTTGTGAACCACTCTAGTCAGATAAACCGCATTAGGCAAAATCTTGTGACAAGTTCATCCGAGAAAGTGTTTGTAAGGAAAATCGAACTTCTGACCATAGGTTAATATCTCACCTACTCTACCAACTTGTACATCCCTAAAGATGAAAAACAATTTTTTTAAGTATATAATGTCGATCGTAATTTAAAAATATTATAAATAATTTTACAGAGAAAAAATGGTTGTTAAATAAGAAGGATTTAAAAGGTCACGAGATTCTAATAGAAAAAGAAGAAATGGTTGTTAAATAAGAAGGATTTAAAAGGTCACGAGATTCTAATAGAAAAATTAAAATTTCTTCTTTCCAACATTTTAGTACTTTTTGTTTTGGAAGAAATTTTATTGTAGTGTATTCAATTTAGAGATAGTTTTATGAATTTTTAAAATGCTGACTTTTGTTAATTTTTTGGTTTTATTGACTTTCATAGAATTTTACATATAAGCAAACAGAATTTCATGGAATTCGATCTACTTTTTGCAGAATTTTTATATACATTTGTAAAAAATTTCATATAATAATGTGGACTTGTATCTTTATATCTTATTATTTTTCATTAATATTTTGTTACATACTAAATGAAAATACTAAAAAATGGAAAGAAATAATTTTTTAAAAACAATTATTTATTTTAAAAATTATTATTACTTCCAAATCTATGAGCCAAAATATATTTATTATTTTCCTATATGTTGAGTAATAATTTTATTTAAAAATTTCATAATTATATTTTTAAACCTTTTAAAATTTTAAAAATAGAAGTCATAAAGTTAAAATATTTTTTTTAAAAAAAACAAAGGAAACAAATTATTTTATCAATCGCGACCTTTCAATTGTTAGAGTAGGTGCTCATCGAGTCAATTTGTGGTTACTTTCATGCAAAAAAATATTTATTTTAATAGTATTTTTCGATTTTATTCAATTGTGGCAATTACTTTGTATACTAATTCAAGCTGCATAGATAAAGCCTTTGGTCTGTCTCGCAATGTAAGATCATGAAACTCATTAGAAAGCGTAACGTATATTCTAAACATTTTCCTAGTCGATTCAGCAGCCTAAAACAAGGTTAAAAATCTCTTGAGCTTGAGATTGACATTTGTGATGTAAACGTCTTGTTTCATCAACAAGGGTATGGAGATATCCATTTATACAAATGGGTGATCGTTTAATGATGCACTTAACGACCCTCCCTCGGACTTTTCAAGTTTTTATCAGTTATCGAGTGGAATAATATGTGGTTATAGTTGCAAATCTTTAGTCATTTGACCCGGGACAATACAGAGACTCTACGCACTAGCATGCACTTCGATCCGTTTACCGACTCCATTGAGAGTCATCAGATGGTGAGGTTAGGTGTAGTTTCGAAATACGTAGGAGTTAATATGTTTTAGTCGTTGATTCACTGCTCGCATACCAGTGAAGATATTCAATGTGATCTGATAAGTTAATAGAGCAAGGAGTCTCTGCCAGAGCAAGACATGTTGTAAAGGCCCGTATTTCAATTTCATATTTTAGCGGAATTATTAAAAAAATTTTAAATAAATAATTATCTTGACTCATTTATAAAATAAACATGTAAATAATTTTAACTTTAAAATAACAGCGGAAGTCAACATTGTTTTCAAACAACAATTTAAAAATAATCCAGCATGTTAAAATCAAGTTTGAATGATAAAAGGTGCATAAATTAAATCATGAGGTCCTCGGGTTTACTATTGCTGTCTCAAGATCGCTCACTGGTCTCCGCCCGTGGTCTCGACCTCATCAATACCTACAACAATCAAGTCTAGTGAGTCTAAAGACTCAACATGTATATATCGTGAATAACAAGTAAATATATCATAAAATCGCATGCAACGTAAAAATAAAGTATAGTAAAGCGTACGGTGAAAATCGTATCATGAATAATTATAACTACGTGCATGTCTGAAAATCATACGTAAAAACTTTGCTCAATAGAGCTCCGTCGTATCATATCATAATTTTCTGGTAGAGATAATGTTTCTAAGCTAGGGGCCCATAACATAACGTGAGCGCCTGATCAGACTAAACCACAGTATACTGGGCGGTAGAGATCAATCACAGCGCTTGGGCTGGAAGTCTGTACCCATACATAATCATAAACCGGTCATAAGTCACCGGGTGGAGAGGTCCTCGGTTGCGCCTACCGACTTCCAAACCCATAAACATAAGGTGGCCACAAGACATATAGCATATATCTCAAAAATAAACATTTTATATTTTTATTCACGTAATATAATTATAACCTTATTTTTACCAGATGAGTTGAATCGCTCCCAGGCTTGCTGCGACTTAACTCTAATATGTGACACATGCAAATAGTATTATCTTGACTTAAACTTGCCAATAGAACCAAAACTCAACAATAGAACCAAAAATGAGACTATTAGGCCCAACCACTTGATTTTTAATCATGGTATAGTACCAACCCGACCCAACCTTACACCAACAATTAACCATGATTAAAAATACCCCAAACATACTGAAAAATATGCACAAGGACTGTAAAACACGAAAATAGGTGACTGGAATACAAAAACATAAAACACTCTTTCGAGAGTCATTTTGGCACCTTTCACCGTAAATTCTCGTACGACCTCTAAACTCGACCAAATCACAAACGGCCAAAAACACGACTTTCCTAACTCATTGAGGTACTGTCCAATCCAAGGCCATGGGCTCAAAGCCAACCGAGGACTCAAACAATCACCAAAACCGTGACCCATTGCTGCTGTCAAAAGCAGAAAATACAGCAGCGGCAGCTTGCTTGTTTGTGGAGCAAACTCTGAAAATAATGGCCATGGGCTTGAAACACCACCCAAGGACTCTTACCAACTTCCTAAGTCATGGCTTGGACCGTGGTTAAGAGCTAAAAGTCAATCACAAACCAAGCCACTACCTAAGACACTCACAGCTCCCACCCGAGAGCACCCTTTGGGGTGTAGTGTGATGTAATGAAATATTTGATTGTCTTGTGTCGTTCCGGTGGCCATTTAATCAACTGTGGCTCGATCTAGACATGATGGAGTGTTGTATGAACGATGGCTATGGGCTAGGAGCCAACCATAATCCAATCCACACCCCAAAACCGAAACACACTCACACAGGAAATGGAAAAAACCGAAATATGTTCTTGTGTTGTTGCTTAAAAGTTTTGAGGAAACCATGAACCAAAACTTGAAAGGACACCTTGGTCACGTCTTAGAAATGTTAAGGGAGAGTTCTAACCATGGCTACAGCCCCTAGGACAGCCATGATTCGAACACACTCGCTAACCAACCAAGAACAAGAACTGTGGCTCAAATCTATATCTTTGGAACTAAGTTGCTGTCATTTCTGTATTGTGAGGCTATGGGTGTAAACCAATGGACTAATAACACCCTAACACACTCTATATCATGCCTAGAATCAGCCATGAAAGCCTGGAACCGAGCAACCTCCTGAAATCACAAGAAACAACTCAAACCAAAACATTTGTCAAAGCCGAGAACCTGCACAGTTTTTATTTCGAATATGTTGCTGATTTATTTCGTTTTTCTCATAAATTTTGATCACATACTGATTTAAAATGTCTATTATGACTTGATTGAAGAGCAAAGAACTAATATATACATGCCTGGAATTTGTTTTGACACAAAAACAAATCAATACGACAAATACGAGCGGCGGAACGGAGTTGGTTCCTTTCTTACTTTTCTCTACTGCTATTCTCAATCCTAAGCTGTTGCTATTCTAATGTATTTCGAAGGTGAGGGTGTGTGATTGCTAGACAATGAAGATGAGTGTTATAGGATGTGTTAAAGGGTCCATAATATACATTAAAATGGGAGTTACAAGTGCAAGAATTGAATGGGTTTGAAATGATTCTCCTCCCCCTTGCTGCCGTTGCTTTTCCCTCGTTTCCTACTGCATTTACACGGTTTTTTTGTTGTTTAATAGGTTGAGTAAGAATGGGGGATGTTATTGCATTTAAATTTTACTACCCATTAGAGAATTAAAAATGAGAAATGAATACCCCATGAATTGTAATTAGGAATGATTTGAATGGAGAGTTATCAACTTTTGAATTATTTTAAATGTTGGACCCAAAATTATGATTACTAATTTGCATGGTATTTTATTGTTTAAATCTTGTATTTTAATTGCTTAATGTTTAACACCCTCATTATATATTTTAGTGAATTTACACATTAAATTTAGGATAGATTATTGCATAGCATTCATGATCTCAAACTTAAATATTCAAATGCTATGATTAATTTCTTGAATATATTATACTAATTCATCCCCATATGTTTACATATTTTAATTTAAGCTTTAATTAAATATTAACCTAAAGAACTTATTTACCAACTTAGCTCTAATTAATTTATTAAATCCCAAAGACATTCTTTTTCTTTAAATTAAATTATTCCTTGACTTAAATTAAATTTAAGAATATTTTCTTATTATTAATCTTATCTCTAATCTCCAAACTCCGGCCTCGCGTATTTACTCTGAAAAGATAAAACTAAACATCTTCTTTTAAAATAAATAAAACACTTCATATTTTCTTAAAAATTCATTTTTAATTTAAATAATAGAAATTATGCATGGCCTATACGTAATCTGATTTTCGGGTTCTACACATGTGCTTTAGGAAAATATGTTTTTCTAGTTGTGCATATGATGTCTTTATTGTTATTCAAAGATATATCATATCGTTATCGAATTCATTTGCAACTTTCGGTATACAAATTATTGCAGATTCGATCGAGACATATGAGTTCAAAGGATAGTATTGTATGCTAACCATAAGTTAAGGTTCTTGCAGACACTATCAATGATACCTAAAGGATCATGGGCGATGCTATTATACGCTCTTACCGTAATCTGATTATTGCAATCAGGCTTGAATTCTAACATTCTTGATCAAGGTTTTGGTGAAAATAATGGGCTAATTAGGGTAAGGCCGAATAGAAACAAATGTTGTTTTGAAAAACATTAAGTTGTGAACTCACGGATAGTTGTATCTCTGAACCATTGAGGGTCACACAAGTATTGGCTTCTGTGTTCTCGATGAGATAGTCAAGTCCAAAGAGTTGAATTTGATTAACGTAGTTTGATAGAGATCAAACATGCTTATAAAGGAGTTTTAAAGTTGATTCCATATAATTATATATATCAAAAGTTGATAATAATTTAATTATGCATGGTATTTTCAAGAGTGGAAAATACATAAATGAGAGATTTTGAATAATGGAATTACATTATTATGATTCAAGTAGGTTTCCTGATTTGATAAGAAATTAAATTTATAAATATTTCATTAATGGTTATTTAAAATAATATAAGTTTTACACAAATTTATCTCTCGCCCCCTTACAATTTCAGCCATTCCTAATTTTTGAAGAAAAATTTTCCGCCTCTCATCTTCCACTGTGCGCAGTCACCAGTCACCATCTTCGCTTGTCGGAATTTTGAAATTCCGCTCTCGACGTAAATTTCATTTAGATCTTTAGTGTGATCTATATAAAAAATCCAATATCTGATCGTGGACCTTATTTGACGATCGAAGAAGGAGGAAGATCCATTCGCAGGAATTTACAAGAAGGGAAATTACCAATTAAAATATGTAATAGTTAGGTTCCCACTGAACGTCCTGTTGGATCAATTGAGGTTTTGATGTTAAAAATTTTTTAAGGCAAAACTGAACCAAGTCTACAAGCTAAACTGAATTAATCAAACTGGACTAAGTTGAGCAGAACTGACTCAGACCTAAGCTGAAATGTATCTTAACAGTTTTAACAGTCTAGTAGCTATCTTCATCAAGTTTCAAAGACATCAGTTTAAACCAGAAATCTAAACTGATCTTTGAATAAGTTTTTCTGTACCCCGCTGACACAGCTAGTCTCAACTGCAATTAAACTTTGTACGGATATCAGTGATGATGACTTGGACAAAATACAAGCCAACAGACATTTTTTTTAACTCAAGATCGTTTGATTCAGAGTCTATAAATAGAGACAGAGTTCAGTTTAGTATTCTATGATTTTTACAGAGATTTGGGCATTCAAACTTTCAAGTATATGAACTAAACTCAATCAGTCGAGCACAATTCACAAAGAATTGTATATGATCATTGAGGATCATTACGTGCTAGGAGATAGCATTATCACAATTCATTGTATTTGGTAGCAGTCTGTGTACTGTTAGTCATTCAGTTGAGTCGAACTAGGAATTTCAGTTTGGCAGTGTTTAAGTCCAAACTGAATTGGAATTTTTCAAATTACTTGTGCACTCCAAAGTCTCATCTAGTGTGAGTTTTACCAGAATAAATATGGGTGACATAGGAATTTGAGTTCTCCGAACATCCGGAAACAAACATATGTACTTTCCATCTTCAGTTTACCTTGTCAAGCCATTATTTGAGTTGTTCTAATCTATTAATTTGGCTTCTTTTCGCACTTATTTGTTAGTCAATTGACATTGAAAATCAAGAATACATAATTCAGTTGCCAACCTGACTAAATTAATTTTAAAGAAGAAGATTGTGTCTAGTGTTTATTCAATCCCTCTTCTAAAAATTACAACCGATCCTATCAAGTGGTATAAGATCACTACAAGAAAAAATATTTTCAACAACACATGAAAGACAACGGTTTTTATTAAAACCGTTGTCTTTTTACTTTTGACAATGGTTTTAACAAAAACCGTTGTCGTATCCTAAAAAAATGCGCTCAAAGACAACGGTTTTTTTAAAACCGTTGTCTTTAATATATCTACGACAACGGTTTTTTTAAAACCGTTGTCTATGAGAGTTTTTTTTTGGGACTACGACAACGGTTTTTAAAAACCGTTGTCTATGAGCTTTTTTTTTTTTTCTACGTCAACGGTTTAAAAACCGTTGTCTATTAGCGTTTTTCTTATAGCTAGAACAACAGTTTGCTACAAACTGTTGCCTTTCAACTGGTTTTTTTATAAATTTGTTATCAATATTAAATTTTGCGACGGTTTTAAGCAAAATTGATCGCTAAAATTAGCGACGATTTTACTACACCGTCGCTAATTTAAAACTTGCGACGGTTTACGTATAACCGTCGCTAATTTTAGCGACGGTTATAATAAAACCGTCGTCGATTTAAAAGTAGCGACAATTTAGTCAGAACCGGCTCTATATTTAGCGACAATTTTTAAATAACTGTCGCTAAATTTAGCGACGGTGTTTGAAACATCGTCGCTAATTTTAAATCGACGACGGTTAAAGCAACAACCGTCACAAACTGTCTATAAATACCCCCAACCTCGTTCCATTTTCTATCTTATTCTCTCTTACACAATTTTAGTTTAGAATTAGAATAAATTTTTTCTCTTTAAATTTTAGTAGATTTTTAAAATTAAGAATATAGTTAGCATAGAAAGATTATGTGTTTTTTTTAATATTTATTAAAATATTAAAAGCGTTTTTTTTTACTGAAAAATTTAGCGATGGAAACCATCCCAAACTGTCGCTAAAATTAGCGACGACGTTTATAAAAAACCGTCGCTAATGGTAGCGACGGTTTGGGATGAATTCCGTTGCTATCAAATTGGCGACGGTTTTTGGAAAACCGTCGCAAAATGTAGTTACCACAACTCTCCAAAACCGTTGTCTTTGAGCGAATGTTTTAACCACAGGCCTTTAACAACGGTTTTACATACCTTTGACAACGGTTTGCACCGTCGTATTTAGACGTCTACGACAACAGTTTTTCACCGTTGTCTTTGAACACACCATTTAACCACAAGGCTTTTAATAACGGTTTTATTTGACCCACGACAATGATTTTTAACCGTTGTCTTTTGCTTCTTTTTTTTTGTAGTGGATCGAGGCTTATTCTTGACTCTGAACATTTTTTTCAAATGGATTCATTAAGCAAAATTCCGTTGTTCTTCAAGGAAGATTTTGATGACTTGAAGATTAGAATTTAGGCTCATTTTGTTTCTTAAAATGATGATATGTTGTTCGTTATCATGGATGGAAAAATAAAGATATTGAAAGCCAATACAACCATAGCAATCAATGACGGTGCACAAATGATAGAAAAACCAAGGAGTGAATGGACGAATGATGACAAGAAGAAAGACAATATTATAATGTAGATAAGGAAATTTTGTACAAAACTCTTTATAAGAACACATTTGGCAAACTCAAAATGTGTAAGACTGTCAAAGAAATATGGGAAAAATTGATTCTACTATGTGATGGTAATGAACAGAACAAAGAAAATAAAATATCTATGGCTTTACAAAAGTTTGACAATATCAAAATAAAACCTGGAGAATCAATGTCTGACTTTGATTTGAGAGTCAGTGGAATTGTGATTAAACTCAATGCACTTGGAAAAATTTATAACAATTGAGAAGTGATCTTGAAGGTAATGAGAGGACTCCCAAAAGATTTATATGTCAAAACTATACCAATTCGTGAATCCAAAATTTGAGCAAGATGGAAATTCATACTTGTTTGCGAATTCGAATTTCAAACCAGATAGGATGATAAGTCTACCTCTCAATTGACTGAGGCTCTAACTACTGTGAAACTGGAGCCATCAGCTTCACATGAAAAATCAGCTAAACAATTGAGCAGTGATGTCATGTCATTGTTTGTTAAAAATTTTAGAAAATTACTAAGGAAGAATCAAGGATCCCACCGAAGATCTTACCAAAAGAAAGAGTCAATCGATGAATCAAATGCCTGTTTCAACTAAGGAAAGGCTATACACTTCATAGCAGATTGCCCTAAATCGAGGATGGATGATAGGAGATCATCTAAAAAAACACAAGAGATCTTTTGATAGAAGGATATCCAAGGATGAGAAAAAATCCTTCAAAAAGAAGCATGACCATAAGGTATTGGTGGCCAAGGAAATCAAGTCAAAGTGGGCTGGCTCAGACTCTGAGTCATCTGAATCAGAAGAGTCAAGTAGTTCCAGTAAAGATGAAGAAGTGAAGTGTTTGATGGCCAATAATGCTGAGCTGGAATATACTAGTGATAAGGTATTTGAGTTTAACTCAACTGATTTTTCACGAGAAGACCTTGTCAATGAGAACCAAAGACTTTCTCAATCATTCGAGGTTAAATGAAATACACTCTAGTTATTTTTGATGATTTCTCAAGGTTTATTTGAGAAATTTTCTTAAAATCAAAAGATCAAATTGCTGCTCAAATTATCAAAATTTTCAAAAAAATTTTAAATGAAAAATCAAAATGGATTTGCAAAATCAGATATCATAAAAGAACTGAATGTGTCAACTAGAATTTGTCTATCTTTTTAGAAAATCATGGAATCAGGCATGAGTTTTCAGCAACTAGAATACCTCGGCAAACTGGAGTTGCTGAAAGAAGTAATAGGACCCTTAAAAAGGCTGCTAGAACAATGCTTGTTGATTCTGAAATTTCTCAGATATTTTGGGCTGAAGCAGTTATCATTGCATGTTATACTCAGAACAGATAATGATTAAGAAGAAACATGGCAAGACACCATATAAAAATCAGGCATGGCAAGCAACAAGTGGTATCTTACTTCAAAAAATTTGGTTGGAAATATTTTATCCATAACAATGGTAAAAATCATCTAATTGTATTTGATGCTAAGTAAGGTGAGAGTATATTTCTTGGATATTAATTTGTTAGCAAAGTTTATCAAGTATTTAACAAAAGAACTCTAAATGTTTAAGAATCCATGTACATAGTTTTTGGTGAAATAATGTCAACTAACCAGTCAATTAATCCAGCTGAACTAAATATTCGATTTAAATAAATCAGTCAGGAGGATGAAAGTGAGGATTATATAAACAAAAGAACACTTCAATCCCCAGAACCTTAGATGTTTGACCAACCAGTTGGACAAGATAATGCTTCAGTTGACCAGTTTGTTGATACACAAAGATCTTATGAGATCCCAATTCATGCCAACAAGACTCGTGTCAATCAACTGAGTAGAACAACTTAGGTCAACTCGACTGATTCAGTTCCACACAGCAACAATGATGAACCCTATTACACTGGAACAAGAATCTTCCACATGGATTGGTATTTAGTTACCCAACTGCCCCTATAAAAACCAGAGGGAAGAGATGATCAATCATTTTTTACATGCTTCATTTATTTATAATGTTGAAGCTAAAAAGATTGATGAAGCTTTAATTGATAGAAGATGGATTGATGATATGCAAGAAGAACTCAATCTTTTACTATCTATTAGGTCTGGAAGTTAGTTCCAATATCTTCTCATCAATCAGTTATATGTACAAGATGGGTGTATAGGAACAAAATAAATGAATATGAAATCGTAGTAAGGAACAAAGCAAGACTAGTTGCCCAAATATTCAGGCAAGAATAAGTACTGATTATTATGAACCATATGCACCAGTAGCTAGACTAAGTCATCCATATGTTTTTGGCTTGTGCCGCTTACAAGAATTTCAAAGTTTATCAAATGGTAGAAGTCATCCGTATGTTTTTGGATTGTGCCGCTTACAAGAATTTCAAAGTTTATCAAATGAATGTAAAGAGTGCATTCTTAAATGGACAACTACAAGAAGAAATCTATTTTGAACAACCACCAGGTTTTATCAAACATTTATTTCATGATTATGCCTAAAAATTAAACAAAGCTTTATATGGTTTAAAACAGGATCCAAGATCTTGGTACAAAACATTGTCTAAATTCCTTATTAAACATGACTTCGTTATAGACATTATTGACAAGACTCTATTTAAATTTACTTAAAGAGATCATATTTTATTATTACAAATTTATGTTGATGATATTATTTTTGTGTCAACTAACTCCAAACTGTGTGAAAAGTTTGCTAAGATGATGCAGGAAAAATTTGATATGAGCATGATGTGTGAACTGACATTTTTTCTTGTCTTGCAAGTGAAACAATTGGATAATGGTATTTACATCAGTCAAAATAAGTACACAAAAGAATTACTCAAGAAATTGGGAATGGAAACATGTTCCGCAGCAGCAACCCCCGATGAGCTCATCAGTTAGGCTAGACAAAAACGAAGAAGGAATATCAGTTTAGGTAACCATGTATCGAGGCTTAATAGATTCTTCGATGTACCTAACTGCCAGTCAACCGGATATTGTATATGTTGTTTGAATGTGTGCTCAGTTTCAGTCTAATCCTAAAAAATCTCATTATTTAGCTGCCAAGAATATTCTTAAATATCTTAAAGGTACACAAAATTTGGGTTTATTGTATGTTAAATACTCTTCTTTAAATTTAATTGGTTATTCAGATGCAGATTATGCAGGGTGCAAGCTTGATCGAAAAAGTACTAGTGGATCATATCAGTTTCTATTAGACAAACTGATATCTTGGCTTAGCAAGAAGAAAACTTTCATTTCTACATCCACAACTGAAGCAGAATATTTAACTTCGGGAAGCTGTTGTGGACAACTGTTTTGCAATCTGCATAGATAAAGTACTTGAATATGCAATGGTACCATGAGGTCTGTCTCACAACATAAGATTATGAAATTTATTAGGAAGTGTACCATATATTTTAAATAAGTTCTTGGTCGATTCAGCCGCCTAAAATAAAAATAAAGGTTGCCTGAGACTAGCATTTGTGATGCAAACACTAGATTTCATTAGTAAGGGCATGGAAATATCCATTCATACTGATGGATGATTATTTGATGATGTTCTGAACAACCTTTCCTCGGACTTTCCAAGTTGTTATCACTTATCGAGTTGAATAGTCCACGGTTATGGTTTTATACCATTAGTTATATGATCCACGACAACGTAGAGGCTCTACATACTAGCACACACTTTGATCTGTTTATCGACTCCATTGAGGGTCATCAGGAGGTGATGTTGGATGTAGTTTTGAAACACGTTGGATCCAATACATTGCAGTCAGTGATTCACCGCTCGTCTAAAGGTGAAGATATCTTATGTGATCTGATGGGTTAATAACGCAAGGAGTCTCTGGCCATAGCAAGACATGTTCTTTAAAAAATGTGTTTTCCTAGTTGCACATGTGATGTCACAATTATTACTCAAAGATATATGACATTGTTATTGTAAGATCCATATAAATTCAAATGACGTAACCTGAATGCATGCAAACCTAAGGTTTTATTAAAATGTCCAACTTATTATTCTAAATGCATTATATACATGATCATGACATGAATTTTATGATTATGACATCGTTATATGTTTTTATTTCATGAATTACTAGATTGCATTTATTAGAGCTTTTAACAGCATTCAATGCTCGAAATAGGAACGGAGACAGGGGACAGTTGAGGAAAAATACTTTATTAAAGATTAAGTATTTAATATAGGGAGTAGTTATTATGTAATTTCGAAAATGAGTATTTTTAAGATATTTTTACATTTCGAACCATATTTTAAACCGGTAGTCAACTTTTAGCAAAATGGAAGACTTTTTGAGGGCTTAGGTAATATTTTTAAAAACGTATTTAAACGAAATATTTTATGTACTTGTTAATGGGCTTAATAGGCCTATTTTAATGGGATGTTGGGCCAAGCTCCTTTCTCTTTAATACTTTGAACCTAGGCCCGTTATTCTATTATTTGATATACCATTTCACTCCCAAAACCCTATCCTCACCCATCAGTCGGCCACCCCAACTTTCCTCTTCCAGTGGTATATTTTCGAACGGTTTTGCAAGGAATAATGCAACCAAGGTTTTCCCCGTCCCTCTGATGTCCATCCCTCGCGTCGTTGAGTTGTTTTTCGAGCGTATACAAGCAAAGGCACACCTTATACCTTTGTTTTCTCATCTTTCACACCATAATATATATTTTCGAATATCTATGCACAATACATGGCAGATCTAGTGTCGCTTTCACGTTTTTTTGTTGTATGATATGAAAACTTGATTATTCTTAATATATGGCTCACGTTTTTTTGTTCGGTTGAAGGGGTTGCCAGTTCTTAAGGGTTGGGGGACGATTTATAGAAGGTTTAGAGTAGGTTTAGGTGAAGACTTCAGACCTAAAACGTGTCATGGTATGAGGCCGATCGAATTTCTTGTTTGTGGCTCGGTTTTGGAGCGTTCGGGTGGTTCACGCCCGTTCGCGTTCATGGGGCTGGGGGCCACGGCTAGGGTAGGTCAAGAGGAGTCAGTCGTGGTCTAGAAGAGATTGGTTTGAGTTTGGTCTAGGCTGAGCGTGCGAAGGATGGAGTTTTGCTTCGAAGTTGATTTGGGTATTTGTTCGCAGAGTTTGGCGCTGCGGCGCTACACATTTAGCACCGTAGCGTTGGAGCTTCGGTGCTTGTAGCGTCGCAGGGCTGGTGCATGTCGCCTAGGCGCTACATAGCAAGCACTTAGGCGCTACCAGCACTTAAGCGCTAGTCCATCGTAGGTGTTTTAACGATTTTAGTGAGCATGGATATTTTTGGGTGTTCCAGCAGGTTATGTCAACATGCCTGGGGTTATAGATGGTTTAAGTTGGGTCATACGGGGTTCGGTTAGGAGTCTTTGAACTATGGTTACAATTTGGTTAAGTTTCGATTTTATTCGGGTTAAAATCGGGACTTCGGTCCAAGTTTTAGACGAATTATAGATATGAATACATGGATTCAAGTTTACGTCTAAAAAATTATTAAAAATACGTTTTAAGGTGTTTTGATAAGTTTGGATGGATTCGGGTCGAAATTTTAAGGTCCAAGGGTAAAATGGTCAAACTAGGGTTTCAGGGGCAAAATATCATTTTAAACCCGAGTTATGGTAGCAGTCCAGGTAGTGCCCTGCTAACTAAAAATGCATATTTAAAATGTTTATGTGAATTATGAATATTAATTTTTATGACAATGCTGAAAAATACGTTGCATACTTGGTTTTAAGAAAATGTATGTATATGCATGAATTTTTCAAGTGATGAATACGATAATATGTTTTTCAAGGAGGTGAGTTGGTTGTGACTAATACGAACACGTAAGGCTAAGGCTCAGTTGACGAGTGAGATTTTCGTTGATGTCCCTGCCGCTGGGTACCACGGTTATACGTAGATGGATCTATCGACCTAGAGCTGATTCGAAAGCCACAACTAATGATCTAAATTCAATAAAAGAAAAATGATTATGTATACAATGACACGATATGACATGATTTGATATGAATATGTTTATTTTTATTTTCATGCTTTTGAAGATTATGAAAGTTATTTTGTTTACAGAAATTTTCACTGTTGCATGATATGTATATGTATTTGTCATAACGGTTCAGGTGTGTTGAGTTTTAAGGCTCACTATGTGTGATTGATGTAGGTGATCATGTGGATGAGGATACTGGAGGCGCTGAAGACTAAGTAGGCTGAGCTGGGGGTGAACGTGATAACCCGAGGACTTGCATTTCTTCCGCACATTATGATTTATGAGACAGGTTAAAACAACATTTATAAATGTTTATGAATTTTTAATACATTGTTGATTTGACAGATTTTTGGTATCATGTTTGAGTTTTTCTTTTAAAATGGTAGACTCTGAGATTTATTGCATCTTTTAAGATCTGTTAACTGCAGTTATTTTATTCAATCGTTGGAATGGGTTTTATTTAGTGTATATCTCGAATTTTCCTTGGTTTTATGTGGTTATGGTTTCGGCCATTATTTTAAAAAAATATTCTCAGTAGTAGTAAAACAGTGGACGTTTCAGTTATCGAATTCATTTGCAACTCTCTGTATACAGATGGTTGCAAATTCAATGGGAACATATGAGCTGAAGGGACCATACTGTACGCTAATCATAAATTAAGGTTCTTGCATGCACTATCATTTATACCTAGGAGATCATGAAGCGATGCTGCTAGACGCTCTTACCATGTTTCGATGGATGCAATTAGACTTGAGTTCTAGCATTCTTGATAAAGGGGTTGATGAAAATAATGAGGTTAATTAGGGTAAGCCTGAATAGAAACAAATGTTGTTCTGAATCAAATTAATTTGTCAACCCACAGACATTTGTATTCCTGAATCATTGAGTGTCACACAAGTATTGGATTGTGTGTTCCCCTTGAGATAATCAAGTTCAAAAAATTGAATTTGACAACTGTAGTTTGATGGAGATCAAACAGATTTCTTATAAAGTAGTACATAAGTTGATTACATATAATGAAAATTGTGGAGATTATCTATTGCTGATTAAGTAAGGAGAGTAAAACTGTCTGTTTTGGTGACATAGTTCATAAAATTGGTACGTTGCCAAAAATGGATCACTGGAAAATTTTTTCTTTCGAAATTTTCATTTTTCATTATGTGAACGAGATTTGTTCTTTTGATACATTGGCTTTGTCTGATCGACGATTGAGATTTTAATAAATTCACAATTATTTATTTAATGAGTTTAGAATCTATTAATTAAATAATAAATATTATTAGTGGTGATTAGTAAATGCAAAATTCTCATGAAACATTCTAAAAGATTCTAAAATAAATTAATTAATTGAGCCTGCGTGATCCCCAACAGGCAACTGCACCCAACTGCAACCAGGAACTTTCTTCAAACCTTTTTGCTTCATATGATTTCTTGTGTTATTGATGCCATTATCATATCCCTGCAAAGAGGAGACAGAACCAGCAAGAACATAATTTGCTCCGATCTCAGGCTCTGTTTGAAGCAGAAGTTTCATTAGATGTGAATCTGCACAATGAACATGGCCATGGTGCTTGCATGAACTCAGATAACTCCTTAATATAACAGAGTTAGGCTCCATAGGCATGCTCATAATCATCCGATAAGCTTCTTCTATCTTTCCAGCACGTCCCAATAAGTCTACCATGCAACCATAATGTTCCAGAGTTCGCGAGATACCATAAACAATTACCATTTTTTCGAAGAGGTCACTTGCTTCGTGGACTAGGCCGTTGTGACTACAAGCAGAAAGGATTGCTGAAAATGACATGCTATCGGGCAATAAGCCTGTTTTTTCCATTCTAGTAAACAAAGATAGAGCTTCTCTACCATGGCCATACTCAGCGAGGCATGAAATCATGACTGTCCAAGATTGTACATATTTATGTCCAACGTAGTTGAAAATGTGGAAGGCTTCCTCCACGAGCCCATATTTCGAGTACATATTCAAAAGGGCTGTCACCAAGGAGACATCTAACTCAGTAGCATTCCTGATAATGTAAGAATGAAAGGATTTTCCTACTCTAATATTGAGTAGTTTGGTACAAGCAGTGATCAAACTAACCAAAGTTACTGAATTTGGCTTCCCATTTAGCATCATTATATCTTTGAATACCATCAAAGAATCCCAAGTACGGTTACTGCAAATGTTCGAAAAACAACAAAATATAAGAGACCAAACAAAACATGGCAACAAAATAACTCAATTAAAGTATTACGAAAATAAAATTTAAAGCAAAAATATTCAACTTAAAGAATCAGAAAAAGAAAAAGAAAATGAAAAGATTAGGAATCTACATACCAATCAACGTAAGCAGCAATCATGGAACTCCAAGACACCACATCTTTCTCAATCATTTCATCGAACACTTTCCTCGAATACCCAATCACACCGCACCGACCATACATCGTCAAGAGCGTATTATTCACATGTTGGTCTGAACCAAGACCCGCCTTCAAAACCATCGAATGCACCGAACCGCCAGCTGCGATCATCAAGCACCGCCCACAAGCCTTTATGACAAAAGGGTATGTGAATTTGTCGGGTTTGAGTTCTCCATGTAATCGAAGCAATTCCACGAAGAGTTTTAGTGATTCTAACGGGGTCGATGAGTTGTTGGAGTATGATTTGATTAGCGTGTTCCATGCAAAGAGTGGCGGGTGTGTGATGGGTGAATTGTCCAATAGTTTCCGGGCGTGGTGGAGGTAGAGCGAGGAAGAGGCGAGGATTAGCTGAGAGAAGAAGAATTCATTGTGATCGAGGGAGATCTTGAAGAGTAAACAGTGAAGTTGAAGAGCTTTGATGGAGATTGTCGACTGCTGGAACAGGGCTTGAATATGGCGATATGTCATTCCAAGTAACTCATCTGATTTCAAATCCAATCCAACTCATTAAAAAATTTGAGTTCAACAATTTCTTTCAACATTAATGTGTAATAATAAAACAAAATATTTCGAAATATATCTCTGACCTTATACCACTTTCAAAAAATTAATCTTCACCTATTAAATTATAAATATATGGCTTGTTAAATAAGTGAGGTGTATTCAATTCAGAGTTTTGATAACTTATTATTAAAAAAACTTTACTCATCACCATTAAAGTTTAAAACTCGAAAATTTCGCTCAAACCATATTAGTCTCTAGAAACCATCTTCTTATACGCTCCAGCAATCGTCTTCTTCCTTATTGTCTTCCATCACCACCCATATCCACCACTGATCCACCATCAAATTGATATCTGAAAACCGAATATTACGATATCAACTGAAAGAGTTTTTTAAGTTTATTTACATATTTTTGCAAGAATATTGTGAAATTTCTTTTTCATAGTTGTTGAGTTGTGATGTTTTACTTAATTTTTGTTGGTGATTGATGTATCAGTGATTTGCCTAGTTCAATTTGAAATATCGATGAATTTCACAATGTTTTTTTATTAAAAAGATCATTGGAAAGTTTTCGGAGACCTTTCAATGGTTCAGGGAGATGTTTTGCTCTAGTTTATTGTTACTAAAATATTACACCGTGTTTTGCCTCAAGGAGACCATTTGACAGTTCACAAAAACCATTTTTTATAATGTGTAAAGAGACCATATTTTATTATATAAATTCTTTCAAATTCATCTTTTGTCCTTGTTAATGGCTACCAGTGGAGGCCACAAAAACCATGTTTTGGTTCTGTTGACCATTTTTTATTATTATTTCTGTCAATAATTGTTTGTTTGATGGAGATTATTTTGATTACGAATGGGGAGATCATTTTATAAATATAAGGTATTATGATATTTGATAATTCATTCCATGGGTATCTTAAGAAATCTATCCGATCATTTTTGATAATATTGTTTTTACTATAATGTGATATTAAAATTCATGTATTTTTTCTTATGAACGCAAGTACACATGGAAACTCAATTATCCCACAAAAAATAAGCTTTCAAGTGCAAACTAACGGTTCAAGCACGTTATAAAGAAATATGGGATAATAATAAATAGAATAAATCTGGAAGGGATGAAATTCATAGTAAACAAACACACAATTTGGAAATTTAGTTACTTGTTCAGAAGATTACAAAACAAGTAGTCAAATAACATGATTGGATTGTAGCGATACTTTGTAAGATACCAAATCGGTTTTCATTGTTTGATAACATGATTGGATTGTAGCGATACTTTTCCACAATCTAAGAATGTATGGAATTTTGTGAAAATATTTTTTTGGGGGTGAGTATAGTTTCATGGAGTGATGTACTTACGAAATTAGAAGTGATATTTGATAGTTTTTCAAATGAAGTGAGTATGGATTAAAAAATCAAATTGGCTTGTTTATTAGTTGTTGGAAAACTTCATGGCCAACTAAGGAGAAGTGTGATCCATTTTATCTATAGATGATAAACTATTTCTCTTATTAATGATTAGATAGTTTTAACAAATATTCTTCATGTATATAATGTTAGAAATTTTTCTCAAAATCATGTTTCTGCACGTATATAAACATGAAAAAGCTATATGCGAAAATAAATCGAGTATTACCTCCGGCCATTGAGAATTTTTTATTTCTTTGTTTTTCTTCTCGGTTGAAGCCTTCTAAGCACTTCACCCTCTCGATTGATGGTGTATATTTCTTATGAGGTGTGTGTGCTTAGGAACCTCAATCGTTCTATTTATAAGCATTTCTCATACCATCGATGAGTGTATCGGGAGTCGAGATTCAGAAGGAAAATCGTATACGCATCATAATTTTTCTTGGCCGTCGCCAATTTCAATTTGTACACGCTACTTCGTTTAACATTTGTCATATTTCTTACATTCTCCCACTTGACACATATATCTCATTTACCATAGGAGAAAACAAAATACATGAATCATGGTGATAGGTCATCTTCCATGTATTACAATGCATTATGTCTCTCAAATCTGTATAACTTAATGAATAAACCCAATGTTTAGTCGAGGTCCAACTTTATTGATATTTCTCAAATCAATGAATGTGTACACAACAAATATGATAAAATATCACATCATAGTTTCTTTAAATTTGTTCTTACAACAAAATTACATAAAGGAACCAAGTCCCATTCTTTCTGTATGATCCTTAAATTTCAATGGTGGCATGCCCTTAGTCAAAGGATACGCAATCATCAATTGAGTGCTAATGTGCTCGATAAGTAACTTCTTATCTTTAACACGTTCTCGTATGGCTAAATACTTAATGTCGATGTGCTTGCTTCTACTACCACTTTTGTTATTTTTAGCCATAAATATAGCAGCTGAATTGTCACAATATATTCTTAATGGCCTAGATATAGAATCCATAATTCTAAGCCCTGAAATGAAACTCTTCAACCATACACCATGTGAGGTTACCTCAAAACAAGATAAGAACTCAGCTTCCATAGTGGAAGTAGCAGTCAATGTCTGCTTTGCACTTCTCCAAGATACAGCTCCACCAGCTAGTATAAAAATATATCCTGAAGTGGATTTTCTTGAATCAATGCAGCCAGCGTAGTCTGAATCAGAGTAGCCAATTACTTCCAAATTCTCAGTTCGTCTGAACATAAGCACATAATCTTTAGTCCCTTGAAGGTACCTCATTACTTTCTTTGCAGCTTTCCAATGGTCTAAACCTGGATTACTCTGATATCTTCCCAACATCCCAACAACAAATGCAATGTCAGGTCTAGTGCAAACCTGAGCATACATTAAGCTTCCGACAGCAGAAGCATAAGGAATGTTTTTCATTTGTTTCCGCTCTAGATCATTCTTTGGGCATTGGCTCAAATTGAATTTATCGCCTTTCACAACAGGAGCTATACTTAGTGAACAATCTTTCATCCGATATCTCTCAAAAACTTTTTTTATATAGGTTTCTTGAGACAGACCTATAATACCTCGAATTCTGTCTCTATGTATCTTAATGCCAATGACATAAGATGCATCGCCCATATCCTTCATATCAAAGTTTTTAGAGAGAAATTGTTTCAACTCATATAACAAACCCTTATCATTGGTTGCAAGTAATATATCATCCACATATAGAATAAGGAAACAAATCTTTCTCCCACTGACCTTTCGGTATATACATTGATCCCTGGGGTTCTCAACGAATCCAAATGAAGAGATAACACCATGAAATTTTAAATACCATTGACGGGAAGCTTGTTTCAATCCATATATAGATTTCTTAAGCTTACAAACCAATTGCTCACCATTACTAGAGAAGAATCCTTCAGGTTGTTTCATATAAACTTCTTCCTCTAGTTCTCCATTGAGAAAAGCTATTTTCACATCCATTTGTTGCAAATCAAAGTCAAAATGAGTAACCAATGCTAGAATGATACGAAGAGAATCTTTTTTAGATACATGAGAAAAAGTCTCCTTATAATCGATTCCTTCTTGCTGAGTGAATCCTTTAGCAACGAGTCTTGCTTTATACCTTTCAATGTTGCCTAAGGAGTCTTTCTTTGTTTTGAAGACCCATTTACATCCAATGGCTTTTACACCATCAGGCAACTGAACAAGATCCCAGACTCCATTAAATGCCATAGAATTCATCTCTTCTTTCATAGCATTGAACCATAGTTTTGACTCATTACAACTTATGGCTTGTGAAAACGTTTCAGGATTATTTTCGGCTCCAATGTTAAAATCTGATTCTTGTAAATACACAACATAATCACTAGATATTGCTGATCTTCTTATTCTAGTAGATCTCCTAAGTTGTTTGGTTGATCAACAATTTCTTGTTGTTCTTCATTAACAACTTGATCTACTGGATTTTCATCAGCGATTTGTGGAACTTCATTAACTGGTTGTTTAACACCCATTTGGTCTTGAGGGGTGTGATTAACGACCAATTTGTCATTTGAATAAGAAGGTTGTGCATTAATGTGATCATTCTCAAAAACTATGTCATGATCACTCCCACTAATCAAGTCATTTTCAAGAAATTTTGCATTTCTTGATTCCACAATTCTAGTGTTGTGAGATGGACAATAGAATCTGTACCCTTTGGATTTTTCGGCATACCCAATGAAATATCCACTTATAGTTCTTGAGTCCAGTTTCTTTTCATGTGGGTGTAAACTCTTATTTCAGAAGGACAACCCCAAACACGTATATGTTGCAAACTCGGTTTCCAACCTTTAAATAACTCAAATGGCGTCTTCGGGACAGCCTTAGTTGGAACACGATTTAATATATACACAGCTGTCTTAAGAGCTTCAGTCCACAATGATTTAGGAAGTTTGGAGCTACTTAACATGCTCCTCACCATGTCCAATAATGTTCGGTTTCTCCTCTCAGCTATGCCATTCTAGTCCGGAGAACCAGGCATAGTATATTGGGCAACAATCCCATGTTCCTGGAGAAACTTCGCAAATGGACCAGGTGCTTGTCCATGCTCAGTGTATCTACCGTAATATTCTCCACCTCTATCAGTTCTCACGATCTTAATATGTTTTCCACATTGCTTCTCCACTTCAGCCTTAAAGGCTTCAAGTGCTTCGTTTTTATTATGAAGCATGTAGATATACATGTATCGTGAGTAATCATCAATGAAAGATATGAAGTATTTCGAACTTTGTGTGTCCTTATCTGGACTACAAATATCTGAATGTATGATTTCTAATATTTCTGTACTGCTCTTGATACCCTTTTTAGACTTATTGGTCTGCTTTCTCTTTATGCAATCCACACAAGTCTCAAAATCAGTAAAATCTAAAGTACTGAGTACTTCATCATTTACTAATCTTTTAATTCTCTCTATGGAGATGTGTCCCAATCTCCGATGCCATAATATAGAGGAATCTTCATTTATAACACATCTTTTAATACCTCCTTGAACATGCATAGTGATATTATTATTTTGTAAAGAAATAGAGAAAAGATCATCAACCATTGTACCATTTCCAATAAGATTTGATTTATAAAACAAATTTATTGATTTATCTATAAACTGAAATGAATAACCAAGGGGTACAAGTTTTGAAACTGAAATTAAATTCCTAGAAAAACTAGGAACATAAAATGTCTTTTCCAATTTTAAAATAAAACCACTATCCAATATAAGACAGCAAGTCCCAATAGCATCCACATGCGAAGACGTCTTGTTTCCCGAATAGATGCTCCGTTCATTTTCTATTAGCTTCCTTAGGTTTTGCATACCCTGCAAGGTATTTGCAACATGGATTGTAGAACCAGAATCAATCCACCATGTGTTATAAATCATATCAATCATATTAGATTCATAACAGAAAAATGAAGTAGGAATACCTTTCTTTTCAAGCCAATGCTTAAATTTATTGCAATCCTTCTTCACGTGTCCCGTCTTTTTACAGAAGAAACACTTGGATTCTTTCTTAATGTCAGGTTGGGGTGGAATTATTCTTTTTCCTTTTCTCTTGACTTTGGCTTGTTTCTTATACTTTTCTTTTGTAGTCATAAAGACATTATCACTTGTTTCCATCAACAACCTTCCTTCTTCTTGAACACACATGGTCATTAATTCATTAATTGACCATTTATCCTTATGTGTGTTGTAGGAAATTTTGAAGGGTCCATATTGCTGTGGAAGAGTGCATAGAATGTAGTGCACAAGAAAGTTTCAGACATTTCCACTTCAAGTGTCTTGAGCCGAGCCGCTATGTCCCGCATTTTCATTATGTGCTCTCGCACACCTCTCACACTGGTGAGCCTCAATGAAGAGAATTCTATAATTAAGGTGCTTACAAGTGCTTTATCTGAAGACTGAAACTGTTCATCTTCAGTAATTCTTTGACATTATTATGTTGGTCGACAGAACCACGCATACCAGCAGAGATTTTGCTCTTTATGAACATTACGCAGAATCGATTAGATCGCTCCCATTTTTCATAAAGATCAACATCATCCGGAATGCTGTTTTCAGTAATAGCAGATGGTTCGTCTTTCCGTATAGCATAATCAATATCCATCCACCCCAATTGTAGAAGAATTCTTTCTTTCCATATTTTATAGTTATCGCCCTTTAGTTCAGGAATGTTACATTTCATATCAGAAAAACTCACAGGTTGCATAACTGCACAAAATATCATATGCTTAAAATTTTTGAGACAATATCATGTTTTACCAATGTAATTCATGTTTTAAAAATCTAGTGACATAAAATTTGCCTGTGGGCTAAAATTTTAATTCAATAAGATTTTTCTATAACTTTATGATAAAACTATCAAAATGTATTTTCCTTAACTCCTGTGGGTAAATTAAGTAAAATATAATTTGATATTTTAACCTAATTAGTTATATAAATATAATAAAAATC
>NC_133318.1:13529978-13588285 GCF_012295235.1 Primulina huaijiensis
ATAACCGACAAGTTCATTCATGTTTCAAATTAGTGCGGGTCCTACGTAATTAATTGTGGGTCACGCATTAATTAATTAATTAATTTTTTTTAAAAAAATTTAATTAAAACAACCTACACTTTGAAATCGAAAACATGTAGGCTCCTTTATTAAATATTCTGCAGGCCATTTGATGCATTCACGTGAATGTCTAAATTATTGGTAAAGACTTTCAATTATGAAGACCATTTCAAAACTGATATCATCGTCTTCTTCCATCTTTCTTCAAAATTTCTTCGGCAACATCTCTCCGAAATATTTTCAGAAACACCTTCGTATTAAATTTTTCTTCTCTAAAAAATTTTCAATATTCAGAAAACTGTATATTTTTATTTTCAAGATTCAAGGAAGAAATTCAAACTCCGATCGAGAACACAATTCTAAGGTAAGTTTCTTAATATTATTATGTCTGATCTTTAAATCTTAAGTTTCTTACGTAAAACTTAAAATTCTATTCCCAAAATTTCATGATATGAAATCAAATATAATTTTCAAGGCAGAGGTATATATGCTCTGATACCAAATGTTAGAAATTTTTCTCAAAATCATGTTTCTGCATGTATATAAACATGATAAAATTATATGCGGAAATAAATCGATTATTACCTCCGACCATTGAGAATTTTTGATTTCTTTGTTTTTCTTCTCGGTTGAAGTCTTCTAAGCACTCCACCCTCTCGATAGATGGTGTATATTTCTTATGAGGTGTGTGTGCTTAGGGACCTCAATCGTTCTATTTATAGGCATTTCTCATACCATCGATGATTGTATCGGGAGTCGAGATTCAGAAAGAAAATCGTGTACGCATCTTAATTTTTCTTGCCCGTCGCAAATTTCAATTTGTACACGCTACTTCATTTAACATGTGTCATATTTCTTACATTTAATTGTTTTTAGATGAGCTTTTGATAGTTTAAAAAAAGATTTTGTAGAAAAAAATATTGATTTAGGCTCGAGGAAAGAAAAAATGCATAAATAATACCACCTTCAATATGGTTGGTTTCATCCAACCTCTTCAGATAAATAAACAAGATCATTATTATTATTTTTTTGTAAATATGAATCATTAATTTATGAAGTTAATTCCTATTTTTATACATATAAGTTATTGTATATACTTGCATATGAATGCACTCCAGAGATTCGAGAAGCTTTTGAAACAGAAAAAGAAAAAAAAAAAAAAGGAGATAACATTCCTCTACTTTGCATGTGTCGATGGAAGTCAAATAAATAGATTAAAAATTAAAGAAATCCTCGTCGCTTAGTGAGGTTACTTATGCAGCTAACAAATCGATCAGTGTATGGAGTAGTTTATCCATTTATGTTAATAACATATATTATATTAGTTTATCGGTAAATATTTGGTATTTACTTGATTAATACGTTTAAAACAAATTTGTAGGATATTATTGGTTTGTTGAGACCGATGACGTAAGAGGTCTTTCTTTATGTTTTGAATAGTTATTTTTGTTGATAGGTGTCGTTTTTTATATTTTATTATGTTAATTTTAATCCATTATCGCATAAGTCTAGGGTATCGAGTCTGTATTTTTATCTGTTTTAGTCATAATTTATGAATATTGTTTAGCCCTCATATGTTTCGGTTAATTTGTAGGTGGATTTGCTAAAACGAAGGAATTATTGGCAAAATTAGTGCGAGCAAAGTAAGCTAGGGCTGGTGTTTTTACCCGCCCCAGCGCGCAAGAGAGAGATATGTGAGGACCTCGCGAAACGCCTGCCCCAACACACCTGATTCGAAAAAGGCGATTTGGTCGTGTTGGGGCTGGTGTTTTTGCCCGCCCTAACGCGATGCAATATGGAAAAGTAGGCTGGACGATTTATTTCCTTCTATGGTGGATTTTTGGACCGAAATAAAATATAGCAACCCTTATACACGTATTTGGGAGGTGGATTTTAGTATTGGGATCGGAGGAGGCACAGTAGAAAGCAGCCGAAAGAAAGAGAAGGGGGAGAGCAAGTGAACTCAATCGAAGAACATGAACTTAATAACTGTTTTTCTTCTTTTCTATTTTCTTTAGTTGGGATTAAAGGGATCCTATCTCAAACATTTATGTTGTGTATTCTTTTTAATATTGAATTTGGTTTAAGTATACTTTATTATGTTATTGATGTTTCTTGCAACTTTGGAGTATAATCAATTTCGAATGGATTTTATGTGTTATAATTGAAATCGATAGAAGATTTTTTTAATATGATATGATAACATAATTCACGGATCTATAACTTGCGTACACATATTAGGTTTAATACATGTTGAAAGACATAGTCCAATATGTCAAAAGCTAGAGGATTTCATGGTTCGTTAATGCGATTGAAATTATTAAGTAACACGAGGACACTTGATTACTGCATTTTGTTAATAAGATTAATGTAGCTCAACAGAGTATATTGAAAAACTAGGGAATTCTATCAAAAACATGACTTAATAATTGAAATTCAATCATTAGAAAAGACTCAAGGGTCGGTAAACCAAGATCCTAACAATTATTATTTTTATTAATTTTATTTATATTAATTATATCATGTTACTAAATTATTTTATTTAACCTTCAATTTCATTTATTAATTAATCCAATTTTCATTTTAGTTAATAGAAGAATTGTGTTTAAGTTAAATTTGTCTAATCAATCTCTGTGGGAACGATACTCGTACTTTATACGTTATATTATAACTTGACTCGTGCACTTGTGATTCATTCGAGCATAAACTTTTATTTTATTTTTATTGAGGATTTATCGTACAAGAAAAGCTCGTTCAAGTTTTTGGCATCGTTGACGGGGATTGAAATCGGAAAATGTTTCTTTAACTTAATTTTTCTTATGTATTTATTATACTTCATTCCTGTGTGATTTCCCGTTTTCTAGTATATCTTTGTAGGAATTTTTCTTGTACAATACTTCGATATGGTTCATCAAAAAATATTCACAATTTTTGCCCAACAACATGAAGAGCCATTCTACTCAGCATATGATAGATTTAATAGTTTAGCAAACACCTCTAGGCATCATGATTGTCCTAAATATTTTTTGGACCGGATTTGCTTTAACGGTTTGGATGCAGAAACGTAAAGATGAGTGATTAATAGAGCTCTGGCAACTGATAGTCCCATATTTATCTTAGATGATGATGAGATGATACATATTTATTAAATGATATGACAGATTTTGACTACCATCAGCATTGGTATCATTCACTGCAGAGCTGTAGCCACCAATACCTTCTCGAAATTAGTTACCCAGACTTTATGAACCAACAGTTCTATTATCAAGACAAGGATGAAGATAGATTAGAATTAATTATGGATCAACTTGAGGTTATGTGGACAAATACGTGGCATTGACTAGGGTATCGATAGAGGATCAAATTCAGTCGGGAAAATTGGTTGAAGGAGTATCGTTTGAAGAAGAGCTCACAAAATCAGTTTTAGAGAGTATCCAAGAATGTGAAGTGAAGCAAGATTCTCAGACAGTGATATATCCAGTTTGGTTTGATGATAAAGATTCAAACAATCAAAGTTGTGAGAGTAATTTGCAACATACCTGAAATCTAAGGATGTTTGAAACTGTGATAAATGTTGAGACTCAACCAGAATAGATGTTTAAATAATTATCCAAGAAAGATTTGGCAACACTGATTTTCTTATCATGTGCCTATTATTCAAAGCAGTGTTTTTTTTAGGTGATGAGCTTACAGAGTTTATATCAAGCCATACTTGAGGGCATATGGAACACATAAAAAGATGTAGTGTCATATGACACTTACTTTGGACGTCAACCACTCTTTTAAGTGGTTCTGAGGGTCAAGCCGACGACTAAAAATCAGATGCTACTTGGACGACAACCCAAGATTTTTATTTATGTGTTATTTACTTAAATTCATTTTGGTTTTTGCATTGAGTTCTTGTTTCTTTGTGAGTTGATATTTTTTAATCTTTTAAATTTTCATGCAAGGTGTGCACATTGAAGGAATGTAAGATGGGCGGCCTAAAAAAATTATACAACATAAGAAGATTGATGTACATCTGTAGAATTTAAGGCCACTGATTTAAAATCAACAACGGAAGTTCTTTTCTTGTATTTTTTTTTCTACATTCCATACTCTTGGGTTTAATTATTTATGTTCAATAGGTTTTGTATCTAGTGTATCATCTAATGCAATTGGGACATTGCACGCCTTTAGTATTAGGGGTGAGTAGTCGTTTGTTAAATTTTATTTTTGAGAAATATTTATTGTGTTTAATTTCATGTTTGCATTGTCATCTATGTGTGTCATGTCACGCCCCGTGTCCGAAGCGTCGGTGACATCTGGAATTGTTTAACAATTACTTGAAAACAATTAAGCCTCGTATCGAAATATCAAAAACCAGTCTTTTTCATAAATTAAACATTGTCTTTACATTGACAAAAGAATAGAAAACAAATACATCAGAGTTGTGAATGAGGAAACTAAACAAAGGAAACTAAAAACTTGATTCTTGAATCTTGTTCATCGACTACCATCTCCAGAAAGCTTCCCGCTCTTCCTCGTTCACTTGTTCTTCATTTTTATCTAAAATTTGTAAGGGGTGAGTGTTTTGGGAAACACTCAGCAAGTGAAGGGGTCGATCGATTTCCAATGATACATATAGAACTTAATCTTTAAAACATTTTTTTAACAAACTTTCAAAACCTATTACTTTTAGCTCCTTTCTTGGTTAACTCAAAGGTCATCTCTTGCATAATAAGTTTGTCCAAATCTTTTAGCTCCTTTTTTGGTTCTTTTAGGACAAGCACGGTTGAGCTTCATTGAGCTAAAAGTTTGAGTCCTAGAGCTGGGGTTTTCCTTCCCGACAATCAATGAGCTTCCTTGAGCTGAGGGTTTTAGCTTGTGAGCCGAGGATTTCTTTTCCAAGATTCTTGGAGTTTTCTTGAGCTAATCCCCGAACTTTGGAGCTACTTCCTCGAGTTAAGTTGGCTGCAAATTTAAGTTAATATTCAAGTTTTATAGTTAGGATGAATGTTTTGAGCTTATTTTAAGCTAAATTTCAAGTTTGTATTTCTTACATGATTCGCTTCGGATCGGAATTTCCAGGTTCTCACATGTGTCAAATGAGAAATAGCTTGTGGTGCTATATTGAGAATTGATAGCCAAGGAGGATAATGAATTGATAACATAAATTTTTTTTTGTTGGTATCACCTCGTTAGTTTAGCACGTACCTAGTGTTGATGCATGAAAATTTTGATTGGAGGATAAATAAATTTTGCACGTGTGTTTGTCGTAGAGGATTGCATGACATAGTGAAAGTTGATATTGTTTGCGAGTAAATTGAGATTCATTTGGTCTAGATTGAACTTGAACACGTTCCTTGACACGAACACTTACCAGCAGCACGAGGATGAGTTAGGCAATTTTCTTTCGAGCCAATTGTTTCTTCTGAGCTTACCGAAATATATGTTGTTCGCTGCTTGTCACCTATACTTCAAGCTTTATAATTGCACTCCTGAGATTGAATTGAAACCAATGCTTTGTTTCCATACCTCTTGTTCATATCTAATGGAGTACCAAAAAAATATGAATTGTGTTGCACCAATGAAAAGAACAAAGTTCTTGCAAAGAGAAACTTTTGAAAAAAAAAATGAGATGTAAGGTGCGGGGGAGCCAAATAAAGGAATGGAATTTTACTCTTAGGCTAAAAAGATGTGATGTATGGAGTTGAAGAAAATCAGATGCAGTATCTGAATGTGCACGAATTGATATATCATTGTAATCATCTCTTTTTACCTATTTCATCTTGTCTAAGGTAACACAGACTCAAGTTTCAATATGTGTCTATCAAGTCCTAACCATCTATATTGTGGGACGGTAATTAATGAAGAGGGACGTGAGAAAGGGACATTTACACCCACATGTTGATTAAAGTCTCTTGCAGTTTTGGAAATTTAACTCTTTAAATGCATGAGTCTCGAACCTACAGTGCAAACACATACGTTTAAAATCCATGAAAGATTGTGGTATGTAAATTTCTAGATGATGTAGGAAAACTATCGTTGTGCATTGATTGATGAAAGTTATGTTGGATATTTGCTGAGATAAATCAGAACCATGAATGCACCATTGAGCTACTTCTTGTATTGTTATATCTTGTAATTTATTTTTCTCGTCCATGTCTTGTAATTTATTTTGCTCATCAAAAGGATAGTATGGGGAGGTTGATAGGTGTCGTTTTTGCATATTTTATTATGTTAATTAATTTTAATACATTATCGCATAAGTTTAGAGTATCAAGTCTACATTTTTATATGTTTTATTCATAATTTATATATATTGTTTTCCCTCACATATTTCAGTTGATTTGTAGATGGATTTGCTAAAAAAAAAAAGAATTATTGAAAAAAAAAGCGAGCAAGGTGCCAGCACGCAAGAGAGAGATTTGCTAGGACCTCGCGCTAGGGCGGGTGTTTTTACCCACCCCAATGTGCCTCGCTAGGGAAACTCCCGCTCCAGCACGCCTAACTGGAAAAATGCGAGGAGGTCGCGTTAGGGCGGGTGTTTTTGCCTTCCCCAGAACGACGCAATATGGAAAAGTAGGATGTACGATTTATTTCCTTCTGTAATGGATTTTTGGACCGAAATAAAAGATAGAAACCCTTATACACGTTTTTGAAACGTGGATTTTGAATTTTGGAAACAAAGGAGGTACAAAAAAAAGCAGTCAGAAAAAGGAGAAGAAGGAGAGCAAGAGAACTCAACTGAAGAACTAGAACTTAATAAGCTTTTTTTTTTCTTTTCTTTAGTTAGGATTAAGGGGATCTTATTCTTAAACATTTATGTTGTGAATTCTTTTTGAAAATTGAATTTGGTTTAAGTATGCTTGATTATGTTATTGAAGTTTCTTGCAACTTTGGCGTATGATCAACTTCGAAGGGATTTTATGTGTTATATTTTATAACATGATATGATAACATAATTCATGGATCTACAACTTGCATTGACATAATAGGTTAGATACATGTTGATAGTCATATTCTAATGAGTCGAAAGTTAGAAGATTCCAAGGTTCGTTAATGCGATTGAATTTATTAAATAACACAAGGACACTTGGTTACTGCAGTTTGTTAATTAAATCAATATAGCTCGATAGAGTACATTAATAGACCAGGGAATTCCTTCAAAAGCATGACTTAATAATTGAAATTCGATTATTAGAAAAGATTCAGGTGTAAGTGAACCAAGATCCTAACAATAGTTTGTTTATTAATTTGATTTATATTAGTTATATCACGTTAGTAAATTATTTTATTTAACCTTCAATTTAATTTATTAATTAATCCAATTTTCGTTTTAGTTAACTAAAGAATTGTGTTTAAGTTAAATTTGTCCAATCAATCTTTGTGAGAACGATACTCGTACTCCGTACATTATATTATAACTTGACACGTTCATTTGCGATTCATTCGAGCATAAAATTTTATTTTATTTTTATTGAGAATTTATTGTGCAAGAAAAGCTCGATCATTAGTAATCCATTTGAAGATGCAGTCATCGATTTTTTTTTTGAGTATATGATAGAAGGAAAAGAGGTATATATATTGCATTCAAACATCTGCGATAGAACCATCTACCACGGTCAGATTGTCAAAGATTATCACAAATTGAAGTCATTAGAGAGGAGGTTGTCAAAAATCGAGGTTAATTAATATTGAAACGAGATTGACTAATTCTTTTTGGATTGTATTTCAGATCAAGACAATATATTTACAAGGAAAATAAAAAGGAATAAGAGTTCGAGCACTGACGCTCCTATACAACAGACTTCGTCACAATACATGGGTATTGTTACATTAATACTTTAAAATATTTTAGTATATTACTCTTAATATTTTTTTGGTTTTTATAATACGTTAGATTATATATTCCAAATGATAAGGTGTAATTAATAATACTTTTTGGTTTATATGTTAAAGGCTAAAGACGATGTTCATCAATATGAGGGAGGGAATATTCAAGCACAAACAATATACATCCACGCAGCAGATTGATAATTTTATAACAAGTGAGTCTCACGTGAGGCTGTCTCACGGATATTAATCTGTGAGACGGGTCAACCTTACCCATATTTACAATAAAAAGTAATACTCTTAGTATAAAAAATAATATTTTTTCATGGATGACCCAAATAAGAGACCCGTCTCACAAATACGACCTGTGAGACCGTCTCACACAAGTTTTTGTCATTTATAATATATTGGGTTATATGTTAAAAATGATTTTGTGTAATTAATAAAAAAATTTATTTATATGTTAATAGATAAAGACGATGTTCATCAATCGGAGGGAAAACCATGTCCAGAGCCAGCAGATCAACTAGTTTTGATGAACCCCATTATCCCCAAACTGTGTAGTCAAAATATCAAAGTTTTTATCAACGACATTTACCACTTTTCATGAAGTTCAATCCATTTTTAGATTGTTTTGACAATAAATCATGTAAGAAGGATATTGATGTGATCTCGCTGAAATGGATGAGCCGGGTAAGGGGCTCCAACGGATCAAATAAGTAATTTTTAGTGTTTAGGAGTTTGAGTGAAGATAATGGCTTCGACAACACCAGCAAAAACAAAAGAAACTAGTGAATGGGCGCCGGAAAGGTGTCCGACGTAGCTACTCCGATGCTAAAGTCAGTAGGTTTCTTTAGAGGAAGAACACAAGCAATATATGTGAGAATATTTGTGTGCTTGAGAGTAAAAATTTCAGAATCCGTAAATGAGAAGTATACCTGCTATTTATAGTAGTAAATCTCATCATGACCTAGTTTTCAGTGCCACGTGCTAAGTATGGCAAGTCGGCTGCCCATACTTTCTGATGACTTCTAGAACACTCCAAACCCATGTTGTTCTGACAGATTAGACAGCTCGTATCAATTATACTCGAGTGTAGTTCAATTTTCGAGGTAGCCCGGGTGTTAAGATACCCGAGTGCTTGTATGAGAGCCCGGACTCTTGACTGCACGGGAAGAGAAGTAGTATCCGGCTAATTAAGAAAATACCCTGCATATCTGGCTTTGATCTGGACCATCCATGACCCGGATTCTTATGGGAGTATCACCCGGGTCATCCATGACCCGGATCCTTACAGGGGTATCACCACCATCCCTAAAATAGTCGGGCTAGAGTCTGACTCGCTGTCCCGATCAATAAAAAATAATTCAGAATGTGTAAGAGCATCGGGGGCTTCAAAATATCCCATAGTCTGACTCGCTGTTCCTCCGAGATGCTCAGCACAACATCCTTCATGAATCTCCCGGAGGACATAATCCACCTCTCCCTCCGATAAGCATTTTAATAGAGGTACCTGGAATGATCTCCAATATATGACATCATTTAAGAGAACAAACCTGGGAACTTGTCTTTTAATCTTTTGAGCTCGGGCTCTGTCCTCGGGTAATTCATTGTTTATAATGAATTTGATCAGTGGTCACTGTTAATATTTTTTCCTCGTCAGAAAGGACCAACCGAGAAACATGCAAGACCTCCCGGGTGCTGACTTCTAACAAAGAAGCATCCATTTTTGCCAGAGCATCTGCTTCTCCATTCTCCTCCCGGGGTATTTGTTCAATACTCCAATCCACAAAGATTTTTGCTTGGGCTTGGATGAGTCGTAAATATTTGAGCATGAAGTCATCCTTAGCTTCATAAGCGCCCTTTATCTGTTAAGTGATTAATTGTAAATCAGAATACAGAATAACACGGGAAGCTCCAATCTCTCGGGCAGCTCGGATACCGGCAAGGACAGCTTCATACTCGGCTTTATTACTGGTTATCCGGGAATCAATCTTTATTGCCAATTTAATCTTCTCTCCCGAGGGAGATACTATCACGATCCCTATTCCACACCCAGCCAGGCTAGACGCCCCATCTACAAATGCTCTCCATACTTCCTCTTCATCGGGCTGAACCATCTCAGATAAAAATTCTGACAAGGCCTGCGCTTTGATGGCAACCCGGGGCTTGTATTCAATATCATACTCGTCCAATTCTACTATCCATCTGATCATCCGACCGAACACTTCTGAGTGAGTCATAATTCTCCCAAGAGGACTATTGGTGAGAACAATGATTTGGTGCGACAGAAAGTAAAGTCGTAGCTTCCTGGCGGTCATGATCAAAGCCAAAGCAATCTTCTGTACTTCACTGTATCGAAGCTCGGGGCCTCTTAGAGCATGGCTGACATAGTAGACATGCTTTTGATCAGAGCCTTCCTCTTTTATTAGGACTGAGCTGACAGCATACTCCGTTGTAGATAGATAAACAAACAGTTTCTCCCCGGGCTCCGGCTTTACTAATACAGGAAGCTCAGCAAGATGGATCTTCAAATCGTGGAAGGCATGTTCATACTTCTCATCCCACCCGAATTGTTGGGACTTCCTTAGGACCTGAAAGAAAGGATAACTCCTGTGTGCTGACCGAGATATAAATCGAGAAACAGAAGCAATCTCCCGGTCAGCCTCTGCACTTCTTTGACAGATCGGGGAGATGGCATGCATAATACAGATTTGACTTTCTCTTGATTACCTCAATCCCCCGATCTGTCACTATGAACCCCAAGAACTTGCCACTCTTTACGCCAAAGATACATTTGGCAGGATTAAGCTTGATCCCATAATGCCTTAGAGTGTCAAAAGTTTCTTCTAAATCAACAATAAAGTCCGCAACCTCTTTAGACTTGCCCAAAATATCATCCACATATACCTCCACATTCCTGCCCAGCTGCTTCTCAAAGACTTTTTTAATAAGACGCTGGTAAGTGGCCCCTGCATTCTTCAACCCGAAAGGCATTACAACATAACAAAATGTACCTCCCGAGGTGATAAATCTGGCTTTATCTTGATCATTTTTGGCCAGGGGGATTTGATGATACCCCTGGTAAGCATCCATTAAACTCAGCAACTCAAAGCCCAAGGTGAAATCCACCAGTTTGTCAATTCTGGGCAGGGGATAATGATCTTTGGGACAAGCTTTGTTGAGATCACGGAAGTCCACGCACATCCTCCACTTCCCGGTGGACTTAGGTACCAACACCACATTTGAAAGCCATGTAGGAAATTGAATTTCACGAATGTGGCCGGCGTTCGGCAGATCTCTCACCTGTTCATCAATAACTTTGTCCTTCTCAGGACCAAAGTGCCTTTTCTTTTGCTTCACCGGGTGAGACCTCGGGAGAATATTTGACTGGTGCTCAGATATCAGGGGTGAGATCCCTGTCAACTCCTGCTGGGACCAGGAAAAAACTTGAATAATAGTTTTTAAACAGTTAAGTAAACTGACCTGGTTGGATACATTGAGGTCTCGAGCCACCCGGATCTGCTGGCCTGGTCCGATATCCACAACCTCATGCTCCTCTTCTGCTACGAAATGCACCTCCCCCTTCTCGACTATTTTCCCACTTACTTCCTCAATTCTCGCCCTCTTTCCTTCCTTATTGACTTTGCTCTGATCTACCCGGACAACTTTTACATAACATTTCCGAGATGAGGGTTGATCTCCCCGGACTTCACCCACTTGGCTACCCACAGGGAACTTGATTTTCTGGTGATATGTAGATACCACGGTCCTCAATTCATTCACAGCCGGCCGCCCCAGAATGATATTATATGATGATGGAAAGTCTACCACAGTGAAAGTGGTCATCACCGTTTTTCTAAGATCTCGGGAACCCAAAGTTAATGGCAGCACAATCTCCCCTTCTGGGTAAACCACATGGCCAGCAAAGCCAAAAAATGCAGTTTCTACAGTCTCCAGCTGGAATCCTTGCAAATCCATCTGCACCAGGGCATCCTTAAAAATCACGTTCACAGAACTGTCCGAGTCCACAAAGACTCTCAGAATGTCATAATTTGCTACTCGGGCTTGGATGAACAGGGCATCATTATGGGGCAGATTAACCCCCTTCAAATCCTCCGAGCCAAAGCTAATCGCCGCCTCACTCCTCCTTGCCCCTTCTACTTCCATATAGTCTCGTCGACTCCTCGACTTCCTTGCCCTATTGGAATCTCCATCAGTGGAGCCTCTGATATCATCTTAATCAACCCCATGGCTAGGGGTGAAATCTTCTTCCTTTCGGGCTCTTGCTCCCTCCTCCTACCCAGATCACATATCAGATTACTTCTTACATCTTCTCACCGTGCACTAGATCATGGCTGTTGAGATGTCCATGGCAAACTCGGCCTCTTGTTGGCTTGACTAGGTCTCGGGGCGGACTGTAAGGCATAATCTCCTTTCAACGTTTTGCAATCCTCGGTGTTGTGATAACATACTTTGTGGAGAGTGCAAAATCCTCTCTTCTCAGGCCGGGATAGTTGATGATCTGGGGATAGATCTCTACTGCACTCTTGAACCTCTCTGTCCCGGGCAATCTTTAGATGCACATGGTGAGAGATGTGCCCTGGATTACCCCTCCTCTGTCCTTTCTCCTCGGGCTTAGACACCCGGTCTCCTCTCTCTTTCTTTACGGCCTCCCTCTTCTACTTCTGGGCTTCCTCCATATTGATGTATTTTTCTGCCCGGGATAATAAGTCTTCGAAGTCCCCGGGCACTTTTTTTGTCAACGACTTGAAAAATTCACCCTCCTTTAAGCCTTGGGTGGATGCAGTAGTTTTTGTCTCAGTGGCGCAGGTGGGGACATCCAAAGCCACTCTGTTAAATCTTTTGATGTAAGCCCTCAAACTTTCATCCGGGCTCTGCTTAACTTCAAAAAGACTAAAAGAAGTATTCTTGTACTTTTTGCTGCTGCTGAAATGGTGAAAGAACACCTTCTGAAAGTCTTTAAATGAATTAATACTTTGAGGAGCCAACCCCTCAAACCAGCTCTTAGCTGAGTCCACCAAAGTGGTGAGGAACACCTTACCTTGATCCGATCTGTGTAACAGTGTAGCATGGCCATGTTTTCAAACTTGGCAAGGTGCTCCTCGAGGTCCGCATTGCCATCGTAATCTTTTACTTTGGCGGATTTGAAGTTCCCGGGAAGAGGTTCTCGGACAATGATATAAGCAAACGGCAACCCTTAGCAACTGCCCGAGAAATACTACGGCTCTCCAACTGCCCCTCTAAAACCTTCATTTTCTGGCTCAGTTCCGACAACTCCTCGGCCACGGTAGGTGATTTAGATCCAGCACTGGACTCCTCATCTTCTCCTCTCACCTCTTCCTCTCTCAACTCTTGCTCTTGTTCTTGCTCATTCTCCTGCACCCCTCAGGCTGTGTAAGTTGATGAGAAGTTTCTCTTCTGGCCATAACCTTATCGACTGCTTCAGCTATAAGTCTAGCCAATTCTTCCTGGGTCAAATTAATAAGATTGGGTCCCCTGGGAGGAACGCCACCTTGTTCAAAAGCATGCGCACCACCTCCAGGAGCCCGAGTGGTTAGTTCTTCTAGTATGAGCCATATCAACGCCTTAGTCTCAATTTCCAACAGACGGCGCCAATGATGTGATCTCGCTGAAATGGATGAGCCGGGTAAGGGGCTCCAATGGATCAAATCAGTAATTTTTAGTGTTTAGGAGTTTGAGTGAAGATAATGGCTACGACAACACCTGCAAACACAAAAGGAACTCGTGAATGGGCATCAGAGGGGTGTCCGGCGTAGCCACTCCGATGCTAAAGTCAGCAGGTTTCTTTAGAGGAAGAACACAAGAAATATATGTGAGAATATTTGTGTGCTTGAAAGTAAAAATTTCAGAATCCATAAATGAGAGTATACCTGCTATTTATAGTAGTAAATCTCATCATTACCTAGTTTTCAGTGCCCCCTGCTAAGTATGGCAAGTCGGCTGCCCATACTTTCTGATGACTTCTAGAACACTCCAAACCCATGTTGTTCTGACAGATTAGACAGCTCGTATCAATTATACTCGAGTGTAGTTCAATTCTCGAGGTAGCCCGGGTGGTAAGATACCCGGGTGCTTGTATGAGAGCTCGGACTCTTGACTGCTCTGGAAGAGAAGTAGTACCCGGCTAATTAAAAAAATACCCGGCATATCTGGCTTTGATCTGGATCATCCATGACTCGGATTCTTATGGTGGTATCACCCGGGTCATCTATGACCCGGATCCTTACGGTATAAAAAAGGGATGTGTGGAGATTATAACAAAGTGTGGCTCTACAAATTGTACATTTAGATCTTGGATATATAATTACGTGAGTATCGTAATTTATTTATAAATTTTTAATTGCATATAAACATATAATGATTCGGTTAATATATTTTTCAAGATAATATTACAGAATGTTTCAAATGTTTTATTTCTCAGAATGTGTCATTGATGGATAGTTATTTCTGTAAGAGGCTTCTAAACGAGTTCAATGATGATAAAAGAAGAAACTTGACACATTTAAAAAAATACATTAATTAATGAAGTCCAAATTGTGATGAAATGAGTTGTTAATCAAAATGGAGGCCATAGACCAAAAATAAAAAATAAAAAAAAAATTTAAGGTCATTTGACCAAAATTTAGACCTACATAAGGTCATTCAACCATTCAAAATTAGAATATCATAAAACTTCTATTCTTGTTTTTTTTAATTATTTTTTGATGAAGCTCGTATTATTACAAAATCGATCAACTTTTATAACGTCATGACTTACTTCGCCAATCCACCAAAACCTGAATCTTAGAAAAGGTCCCATGTATAGTACTTGTTCTTCATGCACTTGAACTTCTTTGTTCTCACCAACGGCCATTTCTATGTTGTTGTATCGTGTTCTCGTACCCAATACGTAGCGGAAGTTTAAAATTTTTGTTTTTGAGCGTCGTGTGTTTAAAACCATACATAGGGTGTTCTGAGAATTATACCTTCACGTATTAAACGCTTGACACCAAACTATTCCGGTATGAGCAGAGATAACCCTTCTTGTAAATCCCTACGAACGGCTTTTCTAATTTGATTGCCTAATTAGGTCCACGATCAGAAGCTATTTTTCTCGTTTGGTTTGCACTAGAAAATCCAAACGATTTGTGCGTTGAGACTGTAGTCTCGGAATTTCCAAAAACCCGGAGATGGTGCAACGACGGAGGCGAGGCGATGGAGAAACCAAAGGGCCGAAATTTTTCTTCTTTTTCCTTATGGTGGCCGAGAGGTTCTTTTCAAGGGAGGAGAGGTTTTTGAGTTTTTGTGTGCAAAAACTTGGTGGTGTATTATGAGTCCTGGTGGTGTATATATAGAGTGAGACTCCTAATCTAATTAAGAGTTCCTCTCCCACAAGGACTCTAATAATTACATTATATTAAAACTCCTATATAATTAATATATAATGTATTTATTAACCTTTAATAATAGATGATATAATAATATCATATACTCATATTTTATATCACCATATAAAATATATACATGTAGATGTATATTAAATTAAATAACGATTATTTAATTTATAAACTCAGTCCTTGGTTAATATAATTCTAGACTCTTCTAGAATATTTATGGAAATTTGTGTATGTTACTAGTCATCACTACTAGCACAATCATTTAATTAGTCAATTCTTAATTCACAAAAAAAATGATTTCAAACTCATTATTACCTCGATCGACAATCCGAGAGCGTCGATGTATCAAGGATACAATTCTTGTTTATATAATGTAAATCGAAAATTTCGAAGATCAAAATTTTGTAAACTCTTTTACTCAAACAGGCAGTCTCACTCTCCTTTCTTATTTAGCAATCATGTCAACTTTCATCTCTTCCATCCTATGAAATCAGCTCATAAACTCCTTTATAAGCTTTTTGTTTGATCTCCATCAAACTATATTAGCCGAATTCCAACTCCTTGAAATTTTTCTATCTCATCGGGAACACAGAATCTGATACTTATGTAATCCTCAATAATTCAGGGATACATCTAGTTGTGAGTTCACATCTTCATGTGATTCAGAATAACATTTATTTTTATTTGGGTTTTCCTTAGTTAACTCCATTCTTTTCAGCAACTCCTTGATCAAGAATGTCAGAACTCATTTCTGATTGCACTCATCAGATCATGGTAACAACGTCTAGTAGCATCGTCTCATGATTCCCTAGGTATCACTGATAGTGGCTGCAAGAACCTTTAGTGTCACACCCTTTCTCTATACTTAACATAATTACCATAATCAAAATAGGGTTTGAATGATATAACTATAGTATGAATCAAATCAAACAAGGGGCATCAATTTGACGGTTTATAAAATTTTTGACATGGTGTCCCTACATTTTGTTTAAACCAAAAACTCAAGCAATGCCATTTATACAACATCATCAACTATATTTTCATACACAACCATGCACCATATGGTTATACAAATACATATTCTTATATACAAGTATACTTTGTATCATCATAAACCTGGTAAAACCTGTTCAAACCCTGGCATATTTTAGTACAATACATATGCGGAAGCTATACAATAATAAGTCTCGGTTCTTGTCGAGGTGAGGCACGTCACAAGCATCCATTGGCGAACCGGCATCCTATGTTTCTTCACTGCCTGATCATGTAATACATGAGCTATGTGAGTTTATAAAACTCAATAAGTTGGCACTTATACGTATCAATATGCGTAGAAGGAACATACATATCAAGTCATGATCAACAATGAATCTTTAAACCATGTCATATCATAGCATATATTCATGTTCATTTTTGTACTTGAGCCTCATTAGTTGACCTGTACTACCGTGCTTGCTTTATTATATAGTTACTACTGTGTTGGATGTCAGGGAGCAACCTTTGGCAACCCCACGCCCCATGAACATACATTGGCCAATAGGATTGGTGGACTTAAAACCACCAATGATGTCAACAAGCTCTATATCATGTAAAAATCAATCCTTTTCTTTTCATGTTCATGTTCATAACATAGCACCCATCATCAATATTCATGAGTTTCTTACATATTTAATACATTACAATGGAATATGGTGCTATATTTTCATCAATAAGATACTAACAATGTACATATAGCAATAATCAATGGGAAGTATTTGAAATCATAATATTACTCATGTATTACTTCAAAAACATGCCAACTTACAGTTCAAGCGTACGAATACTTGTTTGAGCCGATGTTTCTCGCTCCTATACTATCAAATATATCAATAATTCAATCACTATTGCTTATACTAGGTGAAAGTTACCCCTTTACATGTAGAACAACTAAAAGATAAGAAAACTTACACCCTTAGGAAGTTCTTGGGATGGAGAACTAAGTTCTAACCTCAAAATTATGAAAGAAATGAAGAAAGGGGCTTTGGAAGAAAACTTCTTGGTTTCCTCTCGAGCTTTGCTGTGAAAAGGGTTGAAAAACTGATGGAAGTGCTTAGAAAAGTCGAAACTTATCTTCTTATATATAAGACGGCGCTCGGGCGGACATTTTCTACCGCCCGGGCGTGGAATGTTCTGTAAAAACGCTGGTCTTGTAATGCACCGGCGCTCGGGCGGTCATTTTCTACCGCTCGAGCGCCACTTATTCTGCCTCTGCGCACTACTTCATCAAATATTGCTCCAGAAATGTATCTTCCGTTCATAATCTGAAAAAGTGGTAAACATGAAAGTTGTAGCCCTATGTCTTGGCTTGAATCTCCAATTAATTTCAGTTCATTTAGATGTCTGAATAAAAAGTTATGTCAATTCTCTTAACATGTATCAGTGAAGGAATGACGGTATACACGACACAAGTCGGGGCACTTTTGGCTTGTCTTACACAACGATTTGGACAAAACCCAAAACATGAAAGTTGTAACATTATATTTTAGCTTTCTAATGGTTATAGTCTCACACTATTTGGATCAATATTTAAATCATTATGCTAAAACCCGTAAGAACTACCATATTTTCATCTCATTTCCTACAGTTTCATACCAACTTTCATTACACTACTTTATCTACACATCTTACTATCATTATTTAGACACATATTGATTCTCAATACACCATATACAATATAAAAATCATGTTCAATCTCAATATTGATACCTCAATTATCACGTGAAATCTAATGAGCTAAATAACTATATAGTAAACGACATAAACGCATTACTATCATTTGTACGAATAACAGGGCATTACATTTAGTCAAGGTTAGCATACAGTACGGTCCCTTTAACACATATATCCCTATCGAATCTGCATCCATTGGTATATTGAGAGTTACATATTAATCCGATAGCAATGTGATTTATCTTTAAGTAATAATGTCAAGGTATGCGTAACTGAGGAAACACCTTTCCAAACTACACATGTCTTACTCTGGCCAAAGATTCCTTGCACTATTGACTCATCAGACCACATAGGTTATCTTTACCAGTAGGTAAATGATGAATCCCCAACTACGATTCACTTGCTCCTACGCATTTCAAAACTATACCCAATCTCACTACCTAATGACCCTCACTGGACTCGGTAAACGGATCAAAGTGCATGCTAGTACATATAGCCCTTACATTGTCTCGGGTGAAAGGACTAATGGTGTAGAACCATAACTGTGGACTATTCCACTCGATAAGTGAGAACCACTTGGACAGTTCAAGGGAAGGTTGTTCAGTGAATCATCATATGATCACCCATCTGTGTGAATGGACATCTCCATGCCCTTGCCAATGAAACATGACGTTTAAATCACACATGCTAGTTTTGAGTTCGAGCGACCTTTATCCTTGTTTTAGGCTGCTGATTCGACTTGAAACCTATTTAGAATATACAGTACACTTCCTAATGTGTTTCATGGTCTTACGTTGCGACGCAGACCTCATGGTACCTATTGAATATTCAAGGATTTTGTCTATGCAGTTTTCATGGGTATACAGATAAAGTATAATTCTATAATCGAATGAAATCGTAAAAAATTATTAAAATAAAGATTGTTTTACATCAGAGTCAATAAAATCGGAGCCACAAGTTGGCTTGCCGGGAACCTACTCTAACAATCTCCTACTTGCCCTATAGCCAACTACTCATAGATCTTAGACCCATTGCTTCGCGATGCTTATCAGTCAATGGTCCTGGCAGGGGCTTCCTCAGTGGATCAGCAACGTTAGCTGCGGAGGTGACTCTCTCTACCGAAATGTCTTCTCTTCTCACAATCTCCCGGATTATGTGGATCTTCCTCGGTATATGTTTGGATCACTGATGAGATCTCAGTTCCTTCGCTTGCGCTACGGCAGCAGTGTTTTCATAGTAGACTGGAACTGGATCAACTGTTTGAGGAATGACACCCAACTCTTGGATGAAATTCCTCATCCAAACACCCTCTTTTGCTGCAACCGATGCAGCTATGTATTCAGTCTCTGTGGTTGAATCCGCTATGGTGTTTTGCTTGGAACTCTTCCAAGTCACATCATCACCATTGAGCTTGAATAAAAATCTAGAGGTCGATTTCGAATCATCCACATCTGATTGGAAGCTAGAATCAATTTAGCCTTCCAATTTTAGTTCTCCACTCCCGTATACCAAGAACAAATTCTTAGTTATTCTCAAGTACTTTAGAATGTCCTTCACTACTTTCCAATGCAGTGGACCGGGGTTCGACTGATATCGACTTGCAATACTCAATGCATATGCAATATCAGGTCAAGTAGATATCATTCCATACATAATACTGCAAATGGCAAACACATATGGAATGAGACTCATGGTTTCCATCTCTTCATCAATCCTAGGGCACATAGACTTGGATAGATTCACACAATGAGACATTGGGAGATATCCTCTCTTGGACTCCTCCATAAAAAATCTCCTCGGTATGGTATCAATATATGTGGATTGGATGAGCCCTAGCATCCTCTTTGATATATCCCTATAGATCTGTATTCATAATACATATGATACTTCACACATATCCTTCATAGAGAACTTACCAACTAACCATACTTTAGTTAACTACAACATCCCTACATCATTCTCAATGACTAGTATTTCATCAACATAAAGAACTAGGAATGTCACTGCACTCCCACTAACCTTCTTGTATACACAAGGTTCCTCAGGATTTTGGCAAAATCAAACTCTTTGATTGTGTTGCCAAATCTGAGGTTCCAGCTCTTTGATGCCTGTTTGAGTCCATAAATGGATCTCTGAAGTCTGCATACTTTATGTTTACTTCCTACTGATGTGAATCCTTCAGGTTGAGACATGTAAATCTCTTCCTTAATATCCCCATTAAAGAACGTTGTCTTCATATCCATCTATCATATTTCATAGTCATACCATGCTGCTATGGCTAGCAGTATCCTAATGGACTTGAACATTGCGACTGGAGAAAAGTTTTCCTCATAGTCAATACCTTGCCTTTGAGTATATCTTTTTGCTACAAATCTAGCTTTTAAGATCACCACCTTTCCCCCATTCGCTCCAAGGACCTTACTTGGTTCGAATACATGGAGTTCATCTCGGACTGCATGGCTTCAACCCATCTAGATGAATTGGCATCAGACAATGCTTCCTTGAAATTTCTTGGATCACATCCAGGAATGGGCTCATTTTGGCCCTCTTCAAGAAGCAGGCTCAACCTATTAGGCGGCCTTGAGATCCTTTCAGATCTTCTAAGAGCTTGTGTTTCTTTGATTGGCTATTGGGTTGTGGGTTATGCTATTTGTGTAATAGGTGGTTCTCGAATCTCATCGAGTTCTATCATCCCGCCTTTTTTATCCAATAGAAACTCCTTCTCTAAGAAGGAGGCCTTCCTTGAAACAAACACATTTGTTTCACTGGGATAATAGAAGTAATATCCAATAGAGTTCTTTGGATATCTCACAAAGTAGCACAAATTAGCTCTACAATCTAATTTGTCTCCTACTGTCTGTTTCACGTAAGCAGGGCATCCCCATATTCTTAGGTAAGAATATTTGTACGGCTTTCCCATCCATATCTCATATGGAGTTTTATCCACTGCTTTTGTATGGACTTGGTTCAACAACTTTGCCACTGTTTCAAGTTCATATCCCCAAAGGGATGACGGCAATTCTGTGAATCCCATCATAGATCGGACCATGTCCATCAATATCCGATTACGACGTTCTGACACAACATTCAATTGGGGTGTGGCTGGGGGAGTCCATTGTGAGAGAATCTCATTCTCTTTAAGGTATTTTTGAAACTCAGTACTCAAGTATTCTCCACCTCTGATCGTAGTGTTTTAATACTCTTTCCTAGTTGTTTCTCTACTTCTGCTTTGAATTCTTTGAAATTTTCAAGGGCTTCAGACTTGTATTTCATTAAATACACATACCCATACCTCGAGTGATCATCGGTAAAGGTAATGAAGTAGGAATGGCCAAATCTCGTGCTAACACTTAGTGGGCCACACACATCTGTATGGATCATTTCCAACAGATCATGTGCACGTTCCACTTTCCCTAGGAAAGAGCCCTTGGTTATTTTTCCTTTCAGACAGGACTCACATGTCTCTAGAGAGTTTAAGTCTAATGAGTCAAACATGCCCTCTCACACTAGCTTGTGCATCCTTCTTTGAGAAATATGTCCTTGCCTAGCGTGCCACAATTGTTCTTGGTTTAGACTATCTTGTTTTCTTTTGTTTGTCGTTGTTATCGTGTTTAATTGGACATGCTTGTTTGGAATATCTTTTATTCTTAAATTATAGAGGTCGTTTTGTATTTCACCCGTTCTAATCAAACATTCATTCTCGTAAATATTGTAAACACATCAGCTAAATAAACAAGAAAATCCGTCTTTATCAAGCATAGAAATGGGAACAATGTTTTTAACTAAATCCCGAACATACAAAACGTCTCTCAAAAGTAACTTAAAATTATTGTCTAATATTGAATAAAAGTCCCCTATGGCTATCGCAGCAACTCTTGATCCATTGCCCATCCTTAGGAAGGTCTCACCCTCCCGCAGTCTTCAACTTCTTGTCATCACCTGCAAATTATTGCAAATATGAGATCCACATCCGGTATCCAATACCCAAGAAGTTGAATGAATTGAGACATTTATTTCAATATAGAACATACCATTGCCAGAACTCTTCTGGGCGAGATATTCCTCGCAATTGCACTTCCAGTGTCCAGGTTTCTTGCAGTGGAAGCAAACTTCTTCTCCCTTGTCAGGCTTTTCGGGCCCCTTAGAAGTGTTTGCTACTCGCTTCTTCTTGGGTTTTTTTTGTCTTGGAAGGATGAGAACGCTTTTTGCCCTTTTCTTTTGGCCCCTTTTTCGTCCTAGAAGAAAAGCCAACGAAGAAAACATGTTTTTCCTTTTTGACGGTGGCTTCATAACTAGTCAGAATGTTGACCAACTCTTCAAGGCTGGCCTCCAACTTATTCATATTGAAGTTCACCACAAACCCATCAAACGACGATTGCAGAGACAGCAGTAGAATGTCCGTGAACAACTTATTGGGGATAACAAGGTCCAGGCCCACTAAATTTTCAATGAGCCCAATCATCCTTACGCCATGCTCATGGACCGAGGCCCCTTCTCGCAGACGTGATGTCATGAGTTCTTCGACAGTAGCGTGCCTCAGTGGACCCGTTTGTTTACCATACAACTCTCGTAAGTGGCCGTAAATGTCACCAGCATTCACAGCTTCCTCAAACCGCCTCTGCAGCTCATTTGACATAGAAGCTAGCATATAGCTCTTAGCTTGCAAGTCATAGTCCCACAATTTATCAAAATTAGATAGCTCTTCCGCAATGGCATTTTGTTTAGCCATCTTAGGAGGAGCCTTAGTTAGCACATATGTTATCTTTTTGGAATTCAAAACAATTTTAAATTCCTCAGCCAATCATGATAATTCGGTCGTGTTAGCTTGTTTTTTGGTCGAGAATAACAGATAGTGGGTTTCGAGACGACATTGTAAATATACTGAAAAGGAAACATAATAAACGTTACTAACTATTTTAAAATATTTTTGAGACTTAAAATATGGACTTTTGTTTTTACGAATTGTCTCCCACTATTTTGACATTTTCACCACCCTCTGATGAAAAACGGGAAATCCAACTTCCTTATTGAGTATGCAAGGCCCAATTTCGAGATCATGATCCCGAATAATATCAGCCAACCATAATTTCCAAAAAATAGAGCCCAATTGCAACTCCTTTCAACCCTTACGTAATTTGCCTCACGTTTGAGAAGGGTCTAATAATATGATCCACTTTCTCTTCACGTGTCGAGCCCGACCCATCAATGTTGAACCTTAATGGACGGTCGTCATGAGATCCCCCAATAATATGAGCCGAAGTCATGGGAGTTCCACGTAGTTCACATCATATATGTCAGTAGAAGTCACAGCTTTCCAGCGTTCAGGATTTCCCAATAATATGAGCCAGACACTGAGCGCGGGTAGCGTTCATAATGCAACCACCGTTGATGGAAGACAAGGAATTATTAAACTTTCTTTTAATTATCTTTTTAATGGGCTTGATTTAAATTTTGGATCTCATCCAAAATGAGGGATTTTAATTTTAAAAATTTGTCTCATCATTAATTTTAAAACTCGTGCCATGTTTGTTTGTATGATTGCCGGATTCATACAACTCTTGTTATTATATAAATAATAACGCACATAGTGATTATTTATAATATATCACATACATCATAAATATTAAAGGATGATCGATAACCGAGAGCTAATTGATCCGTACGAGCCACATACGGATCCATGTCCATAACCTAGGTAAATGCAGGGATGCAAATGTAATATTACATAAGCTTCCAATATTTTACATGTCTTCGATCTTCAAAACTCCTTCCGAGGATCGGGCCCACCGTCTTCAAATCTTGATTTCCCATTAATTCTAATATTTACATGAAATATCCATGGCACATTAGGATACAAATTTAGGGGGTGAGAACGGACCATAAACCAGGTACACTTTTAATTATTAAATAATAAAAAAATTAAAACACGTAAGATATCCTAACATACACCTAACATATTGGTCATGGCTCTCGATCATCATTTTACCATATAATATGATGGATCGGTTCGGGCATCTTTGAAGGTGCTTCAAACACAATATTTTCAATAAGTTGCAATAGCTCGTGTTCTAAGAATGTAAACACCGATCAATTAGATCGAGTTTGGTTTTAAACCAAGCGAAAAATACTCGAAATAACCATTCGTTAAGAAAGCTGACTGATTTGAAAGCCTTTTAACTTGTGTAAACTGAATAACTGAAATAAGAGGGAACGGTTCTCGCATGTATCAGTTCAGCTATGGTGAGAACTGAACTAATAACTGTTCGAACTGATCAAATCAGTTTTAAAACAAAAGTTAAACAGTTAAATACACAAGATATGTTTATGGATGTTCGGAGACTTCAACTGCTCATACGTCACCTCTTCTACTACATCGAGTAGGATCCACTAGAATACTTTGATTTATACAACATCTTGTACAAATCTACTCAGCTTAGGACTTACCCTACTGCCTAACAGAACTCCTAGTCTAGACTGAATGCAAAAACTTTCAACCAACACTTGTTTAACGTCTATGTGTTAAAGAATACATATACAATTTTAACGTCTTTGTGCAAGACTCACTCAGCTATTCAATACGCTCAATTTTCTATATATGTGAGTGATTGTGTGTGCGTGTGTGAGAACTGATATATGAATACAACACGAAAGTTCTCTCACACACTGAGAGAAAAATGCTCCTAAACTGAGCTGATAACACTATGAAGTGCTCTCTTAAATCTGTGCTGATTGCTTCTGTAAGCAGACATGTATTATGCGTGCCCTTCTTCTTCTCTCTTTTTTTTCCACACACTTGTGTATTTTTCTATATCTTGTTGATGGTCTTCGTCTTGTATTTATAGAGGCAATGCAACCGTACACCAAGACTCATCAAATATGTTCGTTGCAATTTGAATTCGTTCCTCGAAATGTGTCTGTACTTTCCGACAGCCATTTTGGAACGCTTTGGCTTTAAGCACCGCTGCGACATCCATTATTGTCCTTTGACTGGGCAAAAGCTTTTCTTTAATGCGCACAGCTGGATTCCATTGAATAAGCTTGTCATGTTCTACAAACTAATTGATTCCTAACTGATGTTCTTAATTGGTCAGTTGAACTGATCTTGAATTGGTTCTGTGAAATCAGTTGGCTCGTCAGTTGAACTGATTTCGCTGCTTCAGTTGAACTGGTCAGCTGGACTCTTCATCTGTTGAGCTTTTCATCAGCTGGTCGGGCTTCTGAAGGTCTTCTACTGAACTGCCTATCAGCTGGTCAATCAGTTGAACTGGTCTTGATATATCAGTTGAACTGGTTCAACTTGGGCAAAAAGTTGGAGCTTCCAGTTTGCGTCTCGATAGCTTCAGTTGTGGCTCGATAACTGATCAGTTTGAACCCCAATCAGTTTCAGCTTCTTCGCACTTAGGTAAATTCGTTAGAAACAAAATAACAAGTTTTGTTAACATCAAAATCAAGATTGCGAACATGAAATGTTCTAACATAATATCATATATTATATAAATCTGATAATATACATATTATCAATAAATCGCGTATCTCGTAAATTATCACTAACCGCCATTATCAAATTAAATAAGCACTTTTGTTTAATTTCAAATAAATAAATTTCTCGTAAAACACCTTTTACCATAAATAATTAAAATCATATTTCAATTATTTATTTTGTAAGAAATTAATTTTATCAAAATTGTTGTAGGGGTAAAATCGTCTATATTTCAAAAATAACATTTTAGTCCCCAACATTTTGAAAATTTTGAAAATCGCACCCTTGGCCCAGCGCGGTGCCCCAGACATTCCCGGTCACCTGCCAGCCCTGCCGCCCGTTGCCTGATCCAATCGAGCGCTGGCAGGCACGCAACCGAGCGCTGGCGTTCGGGCGCGCTGCGTGCACGTCATGCTGGAGTTGCGCGCGCGTCCACCCGGAACAGTTCCGGGCAGACCCCAAATTGTTTTTTATATTAAAAAGTTCTTTTTATGGGCGTTTTTCAAAAATTTTTACGCGGATAGAAATAATATACTCAACATGATTTAATTAAAACACACGATTGAGAATTACTGGCTCTGGTACCATTGTTGTCATATCATGTTCTCGCACCCAAGACGCAGCGAAAGTTTAAAATTTTTGTTCTAGTGCGTCGTGTGTTTAAAACTATACATAGGGTGTTCTAAGAATTATACCTTCACGTATTAAACGTTGGACATCAAACTATTCCGATATGAGCGGAGATAATCTTTCTTGTAAATCCCCACGAACGGCTCTTCAAATTTGATCGCCTAATTAGGTCCACGATCAAAAGCTATATTCCTCATTTGGTTTGCACTAGAAAATCCAAACGATTTTTACGTTGAGACTGTAGTCTCCGAATTTCCAAAAACCCGGAGATGGTGAAACGACGGAGGCGCGGTGATGGAAAAATCAAAGGGCTAAAATTTTTCTTCTTTTTCCTTATGGTGGCCGAGAGGTTCTTTTCAAGGGAGGAGAGGTTTTTGAGTTTTTGTGTGCAAAAACTTGGTGGTGTATTATGAGTCCTAGTGGTGTATGTATAGAGTAAGACTCATAATCTAATTAGGAGTTCCACTTCCACAAGGACTCTAATAATTTCATTATATTTAAACTCACATATAATTAATATAAAATATATTTACTAACCTTTAATAATATATGATATAATAATATCATATCTTCATATTTTATATCACCATATAAAATATATACATGTATATGTATAATAAATTAAATAAAGATTATTTAATTTATAAATTAACTCTTTGGTTAATTTAATTCTAAACCCTTCTAGAATATTTATGGGAATTTGTGCATTTTACTAGTCATCACTACTAGCACAATCATTTAATTAGTATATTCTCAATTCACTAAATAAATGATTCCGAACTCATTATAACTCCGATCGACGATCCGAGAGCGCCAATATATCAAAGATACAAGTCTTGTTCATATAATGAAAATAAAAAATTTAGAAGATCAAAATTTTCATTTACTAAATTTAGAACTTATCATATATGGCAGTTACCATATTTGGCAGCTGTCAATTTTGTAAACTCTTTTACTAAAACAGGCAGTCTCACTCTTCTTCCTTATTTAGCAATCATACCAACTTCCATCTCTTTCATCCTGTGGAATCAGCTCATAAACTCTTTTATAAGCTTTCTGTTTGATCTTCATCAAACTATATTCGCCAAATTCCAGCTCCTCGAAATTTGACTATCTCAACGGGAACACAGAATCTGATACTTGTGTAATGGTTCGGGGATACAGCTAGTTGTTGGTTCACATCTCCATGTGATTCAGAATAACATTTATTCTTATTTAGGTTTACCCTAGTTAACCCCATTATTTTCATCAACTCCTTGATCAAGAATGTCAGAACTCATTTCTGATTGCACTCATCGGATCATGGTAAGAGTGTCTAGTAGCATCGCCCCATGATCCCCTAGGTATCACTGATAGTTCCTGCAATAACTTTTAGTCAAGGTTAGCCTACAGTACGGTCCCTTCAATACATATATCCTGATCGAATCTGCAACCATTGGTATATCGAGAGTTACATATTAATCCGATAGCGATGTGATTTATCTTTAAGTAATAATGTCATGGTATGCGCAACTGAGGAAACTCCTTTCCAAACTGCACATGCCTTACTCCGGCCAGAGATTCCTTGCACTATTGACTCATCAGACCACATAGGTTATCTTTACCCGTAGGTAAACGGTGAATCTCCGACTACAATGCACTTGCTCCTACGTATTTCGAAACTACACCCAGCCTCACCACCTGATGACCCTCACTGGAGTCGGTAAACGGGTCAAAGTGCATGCTAGTATATATAGCCCTTACATTGTTCCGAGTGAAAGGACTAATGGTGTACAACCATTATTGGGGACTATTCCACTTGATAAATGAGAACCGCTTGGACAGTCCGAGAGAAAGTTGCTCAGTGCATCATCATATGATCACCCATCTGTGTGAATGGACATCTCAATGCCCTTCCCAATGAAACATGACATTTACATCACAGATGTTAGTCTCCTTGTTTTAGACGGCTGATTCGACTAGGAACCATTTTAGAGTATACGGTACACTTCCTAATGAGTTTCATGATCTTACGTTGCGACGGAGACCTCATGGTACCTATTGTATATTCAAAGAATTTATCTATGCAGTTTGCACGGGTATACAAATAAATTATAATGTCATAATCGAATGAAATCGTAAAATATTATTAAAATAAATATTGTTTTAAATCAGAGTCAATAAAACAGGAGCCACAAGTTGGCTTGTCGGATACCTACTCTAACATTCTATGCTACCACAATCACTGATCTTGTTGCCTTCAATTTCAAAATTGAACCCTATGGCATCAACATCAATCTCGAAGTACATCAACATTAATCTTGAAGTATCTTAATCCACTAATGGGTAGGGATGGCAATGGTCCGGGAGAGATGGGGGCGTCCTTCCCCAGAATCCAAAACCCTTCCCTATCCTTGCCCCAGTCGCCGTTTGTCTAATCGTGAATTTCTCATTCCCAACCTCGCGGGGACTAAATCCTCATATCCATCTCCATATCCAAATTTTACTTGAGAATTCTTTGTCCTGCTGCAATAGAGTGTGTGTGTGTATATATATATGGTAGGTGGATAAATGGTTGTTTATGCAAGAGGGATAACTTTTATATAGTTTCATACAACACTATTATTTATGTATAATAGAAATATTTAAGGTTGTGTTTTAATGGAAAGATTTGAATTTTTAAAAAGTTTCTCAAATAAAATTATTTGAAATGCATGAATTTAAAATGAGTAGTTTGGAGAGTGAATTTGAAATTGAAGTTAAAAAAAAACACATGGACAATACAATATATCTTAAATATGTGATTCTTGGTTCGAACCAAACTGATACAATAGATTTGAGATGTGGATTTAAAAAAATACACTCAGATTTTTACATTCAAATACAACCTAAAGGAAATGTTTGTTGGAGTGGTCTATGAATTCTATATGTTATTCATGAATTTGAAGTCTATAAGACATCTCTTAGGCAATGTGGCTTCTTGTTCCTTAATGCTAGGAAAATGAAATGGGAAATAATTTTTTAATAAAGGAGTATGGATGCACAATAATATAACTTTCATCCTAATTTTTTATACAAACGGAAACGATGACCTTCGAGCACAAAATTTGAACCATGAAGAAAAAAGTGGAGGATTTATGTAATGACCATGGGGCGTAGGCTAGCCCAACATGAGACTCAGTCCATGCCCATGCACCACTACTGGTCATGGGTTGTAGGTTGGTCCAGCATGGGTCGTAGCTCATGTCTATACATTGTCACTCATATAATATCCCACATCGGAAAAGTGGTTTCTTTTGTCTCGCCAAACACTTGAACCCAAGACCTCCAGATTTAAGTACCTAGATTCTTAAAGTGTTGGTACTGGCGAAAGGAAACCATTTTCCAATGGTGGGATATTCTATGAGTGACGGTGCCATGGACATAGGCTACGACCCATGCTGGACCAACCTACGGCCCATTACGAGTAGTAGTGCATGGGCATGAGCTGAGTCTCATGTTGGGCCAGCCTACGTCTCATGGTCATTACAAAAAAATGACCATGGGGTGTATTCGGCTTGATTGATGAGGATACCCTTGTAAAATTACTCGACTTGAAAATTGAGAAAGAATGTTAATTCTCCGATCAAGCTCATCTTGAACTTATCATGCATAAGTTTAGAAAATTTCTCATAAAATTTGGGGTTAGTAGACTTGACGATAATATCATCAACATATATCTATGAAAGTAAAGTATGATCTCCCTAATGAATTAAAGTGATTCTTATCTACAGTTCCAATAAAAAATCACGATCAATAAAAAATTTAGATAAGGTATCATACTAAGCTCAAAGAGCTTTCTTTAAGCCTTACAATGCTTTGACCAACTTGTACACCAAATTAAGGCATGCATAATTAATGAAGTCAGTCAGTTGCACAACATAAACTTGATCATGCAATAAACAATTCGAGAAAGCATGTTTAACATACATTTAATAAATATTAAAATATTTAAAGTTAACAAATGCAAGTAATATCCTAATACCATCAAATCTTGCAACATGAGCAAATGATAATCAAAATTCAATACCTTCTTCATGTCTATATCCTTGAGCTACTAGTCTAGATTTATTTCTCACTACCATGTCACTCTCATCCATTTGTTTCTAAATACCCATCTAATTCTAATAATATATTGAATTACCGGTATGGGAACTGAATGTCATGCTTTAATGCGCCCAAACTTGTTAAGTTATTTTTTCATACCATCTATCTAGATAGAATCCGCTAAAGATTCTTCTACCTTCTTAGGTTTTAGTTGAGAGATAAAAAGAGCATGTAAAAATTCATCAATCATTTGTCTTCTAATTATAGAGAAGTGGCTAGGTTATCGATGATTAGCTCGAGTGGATGATCTCTATTTCATCAAAATCATCAGCGAGATTCTCCTCTTCAATATCGTCATGATGGGTTTCAACCATTGGTTCTTATTCTTCATAAAGCGTTCTAGCTGGAAGAAATTCTTGTGCAGCTGGACTGCACTCAAGGACTGCTTCACCATTTTTCATAAGTCAATCTCACAGTCACTATCACAATGAAAATTAGAAGCATACAGCATGTTGCTCAAATCATGCACATTTATTCCTAATCGGCTCGATAGATAGATGCTTCATAAAAGATAACATGCATAGTTTATTCAACAGTTAGAGATTTATTATTGAATAATCTATAAGATTTGATAACTGGGGAATAACCAATAAATATGCTCACATCAGATTTAGTATCAAAAGCAGGCAAATGAGTATTACCATCATTATGGATGAAGCAATTGCAATCAAACATTTTAAAATGTGAAATATCTGATTTTGTGTCATTTATAGATCTCATAAGGAGTCTTATTATGCTTTTTATTTATCATTGACTTTTTTTGAGTATATTGTTGACTGATTCTGCCCAAATGTTTTGAGAAACTCTCAATATTGTTATATCTGTTTCTTTTCGCGTCTGATTATTTCTCTTAGTAACATCATTTTGCTTAGGTGACCTTGTGGCAGAGAACTCGTGCTTGATTTCTTAGTCATCTAGATAGGATGGTAGGTTTTATTTTTAAATTCGGTGTATCTATCACATTTTTTATCCTATGTATCACAAGAATCTTATTTTACAACTGTTTAAAATCTTGACCATGTGGACATTTTTCTGGTTTTTTGGACTGTGGGAAGATCACCAAGTATACCTGGAATAATTATTTACTATCATTAGAGTGTACATCATCCCCCCTAAGATCTTCACTTATATAGAACTAAATAGATACATGTGCAACAAATCCAAGCATTTGGTGGAGGATTTACACAATCTATTTTTAAAAGTGGACCAAGCTTTCTTGCTTAACTTGCATGCAGTACAGATCTTATTTTTGGTAAAATCAATTTTAGGTAGTCCGATATCCTACTATTTCTTGCTCAGATCGACAATAGATTTTAAATTCAAGTGATTTAGCACTTTTTCCGTAATCAATTCTTATTTCCATGCAAAGAAACACAGAACATGTAGGAGCAGCAAGTTGTTCATCAAACAAACTTTATAGTTTTTTCGTTTTCTTAGTCACGTTAGCATGATATTACTCTTGCTAGATTTTATAGTGCATGTGTGCTTGTGAAATTGATCAGAATAGCCATTATCATATAACTAACTAGCTAATGTTAATCAATTTGTAGCAAAGATTTTCAACTAACATCTCATCCTTGATAATAACTTTTTTTGCATAATCTTACCATTACCCACAACCTTAACCTTTGAGTTGTCACCAAATAAGATCTTTGTTTTTTTGCATTCAATGATTTCATAGAGAAACTTGGCATCTCCAGTCATGTGTCTGGAGCAGCCACTATCCAGATACCGATTAGATTCTTTAATTTTTATTATTTTTGTAGATGTAGTCATTGAGATTTTTTTGTTACCCAAATCTAGTTGGGTCTTAATTAGATTAACCATTTCGAGACCACATCGGTATATACTAAGTGGCCTACCTGTGTGTGTCCATGAAATTGTGAGGCTGTGTGAAATCATGTTAAGTGCATTGATGTGTCCTCTATATCACCATATATTGTCTTACAAGTCATCTTTTTAGTAAGCTTGTATCTCTTTCGAATTGGCATGCAGTTATAGTACTGGCTTGATGTAAGGTCTAGGAAATTCGAGTTACGTGACTGCATGCAATATAGGGTTCTTATTTAAAATATGTGTTTAATTATATTTATGTATTTAATGCATGTTTATCGCATGATATGTGGGTTAGTTCATGTTTTATTTAAATTTTCATACGTTAGGGTTTTTGTAACGTACCGTACTTTTAAACTACTTTAAAATTTGCGGAAAAATAAAAAATTTCTTAATTAAATTGAAACCTTCAAATTTCGATAACAATAAACTGATCATTCAAAATATTTGCAACGAAAATATCACAAATAAAGTTTGCTAAAAACTTTTGTTTAAACATCATAAACCACTTCATGAAAATCAGTGTATTTGAAGCAACATGCATAAAAGTATTCGTAAAAACATGGGCGGTCCTCGGGTTTAGCATCCCGCGCAGTCCAAGCCGGCTCATTGGTCCCCACCGCTCGTCTCCTCAAAGTCATCCTCACCTGCATCGATCAAGTCTAGTGAGTCTAAAGACTCAACATGTATAAACTGGAGATAGCAAGTACTACATAATAAAACCACATGCATCTTTAAAGTATGGCTTACATACTTGAAACTTGAACGAATAGCGTAAACGTACTTGAAACTTGAACGTAGTAGCATAAACGTAAACGTGCCATCATCATAAAACTTTTCTTAAACATACTTGCATCATACATACTTGAGCATACATAACATCATTTTGCATAGAGATATGTTTCAAAACAAGTGACACATACATAAATGTGCTTGATCAGACTAAACCACAGTACTGGGCTGGCAGGAAAAGTCTACTACCACATACATGAGATCCCCGGTCATGATTTACCGGGTGGATTGGTCCATGCTCATGCTTTACTGCTTTCTAATCCTGATCTAAACTCGGTCATGCTTTACCGAGGTGGAGAGGTCCTCGGCCACGTTCACTGACTTCCAAACCCGTTTATAATTTAGTCACAAGACATTTAGCATACCTCAAAAACATAAACATATTTTTTCTGCACGTCGAACATACTTACTTGGCGTTGAGGGATTCGTTGGATCTCGATTGGGGCCACTGCTGCACATACTAACATGAGTTCAAAAACCTATCTTGCATAACTTAGACGTATAGTCATGCTCACACCCAAAAATGACAAATTTCCTTATGACGTTCTAAATCTCTCGGGACTTGACCTCGTTTAATCATCGTACTAAATCATGACATCAAACCACAAAACAATCCCTCAAAAAATTAATTAATTTTTTTTTAAAGAGGACGCGGACCATGTAGGTGCTGGAAATTCGAATTTTGAAGGAAAAAGGGCACGGACTCTGTGTCTAGGTCCGGGAAAGTGTCCGGGTAGCCTCTGAACTTGCAAACTCGCGAAAATTCACTAACTTATTGATTCATTCTTCCAATCCAAGCCTAGGGACCATGAACCAACACCTCGAGACTCATCCTAGGATGCTATTACATTGATTCAAACCTGTACAAACATCCCAAACGTTCCCAAGCATCGACAAGCAACTTCAATACAACAATAACCCGTAATTCGGCATCATTTCGCTTCCTACAACTTCTATTACATCTTAAGCCATTCCTGACCCAATCGAACCACCAAATAACACCTAAATACATCCCATAACATATCTAAATGCAGTAGCACAAGCCCGGCAGTGCCCAACCTGCAACTCAAAAACTTCAAGAACACATCAAGAACGCATTTTTACAAAAATGCAGTTTGAGCAGTCCAACGAGAACGATCATAACTCACTCATTCTAATCCAAATATTTCAAATTTACTGTCAAATAGAAGGTATCAAAAAGTTCTACGATTTATATGTTGAAAGTTTTTCCATAAAATCAACCAACAAATCGCAGTATTAAAAATGACAGCAAATTTCGAGTTTTGATATCCAAAAACGTTTCAAAACCGATCCAACGCATTTCTGCTCAAAATTTGCACAACATACATGAATTTTCACGTATAATAAACAACAACACGAATAATATGACAAGATCGATGCAAGAATGAAAGAATATACATGTATTTTGATATTTAAAATTATCGAACCGACGATACCGAAGCTGGAATGGTGCGAGGGTTGATCCGGGACGATCATGGAACGATTTTCTTGAAAAAAACTCAACGAAAATATGCTGAGAAACTGAAGAGGGAGGGGCGGCTGCACTCTTGTTCTAAGAACCCTAATTTTCTCTTCAAAAATGAAATGAAATAGAAGGCCAAGAGTTTTGTGTGTATCTAACGTGTGTCAGTGTGTGTAAATGTGGGTGTGTGCGTGAGTTTGTAGTTAGATTTAGGAAAAGAAAATGCTTAATTAAATAATTAACATACTAATAAAATGCTAACCCACCTTTACTTTACTAACAAATCCCAAATTAAAATTTAAAACACAACATTGATGAATTTTAAAGGTTTTAAATTCCTAAATCACCAAATAAATAAATTTGGATTTAAAATGCTAAAAACTAAATAATTCATTTAAAATGCCCATTTCTTTAAAATAAAATACCACATTTTAAAATTGCCAAAATCGTCGCCGGTCTCTATTCCTCGATTCCGCATCGAATAATCGCCTGAAACGTAAAACTCAATAGAACATTTTAATGTGCATCACATAAACATAAATAATTTAAAATAATGTAATTTCATAAATCATGCATCTCAAAAATCATTTTAAACTTGATTAAATAATTTAACAATTAAATAAATGCATGAGTTTTACGTATACTATTTTGGGCTCTACAGCTTTAAGATATATTTCGCGCTCGAACGCGAAACGGAGACCGGGGATATTTAGGAAAAAAATATTTTTGTTAAATAATTTTTTTAATTATTTAATATATGGTGTAATTAAGTGAGTTTTTCAAAAATAGGCCTTAGTGGGGTATTTTTACTCGACAGGTCATATTTTTAACCTGTACGCAAATTTCAGGGAGTCGGAGGAATTTTTGAGGGTTCGGGTGATATTTTCAAAGACGTACCTAAACGAAATATTTTTCAGGAGTGTTATTGAGCTTGATTGTTTTATTTTATTGCATAATGGACCTAAAATTCTTTTAACTTAATTATTTTAATTATGACCCATTATAAAATAATTATTTTATTTAAACCTAAACTCAAAACCCTAACCCTACTCCCTATTGGTTCGGCCGCCCCCTCCCTCACTTCAGCAGCAGCATTTTCAAAATTCTTCAGCAGACATCTTCGAAAATTCTTCAAGGTTTTCAAGAAAGTTCCTTCCCCGTCTCCGGTGCTCGTCCTAAGCATAGATATCCAAGGTTTCGAGCTTTTATTCGTAAAGGCACGCCATAAATCCTTATTTTTCTGATCATTCATGCTAATATATCCTGATACGTGTGTGTTTGCATGAGGAGAATTTAAATCTTTTTGTTGTATCGTTTATGTATCGGTTGTCATGAAATATGCATGTTCTTGCTTGTAACTCACGGTTTTCATGGCTTTTGTGTAAGGGGATGCCACGGATGAGGGTCTAAGGGCTGTACACATTGGGAGTCATGGTGTCAAGGGGCTGGAGTCGCGAGGTAGTCATGGTTTTGTGTAGGCCGATTGCTTGTTTCCTTGGTGGATGGTTCGGTTGTAGTTAGATCAGAGGAATAGAGTGAGCCAGCGGTGCAAGGGCAGTTCCAAGCCTTGGACCAGACCCCTAGTGGGTCTAATCCATGGCCTAGGATGGCTCGAACCCTTCCGGTCTTGGTCTTAGAGCCGGTCGAGAGAGTTATGTTGAGGGGTGTCTCCGTTGGGCTTGTTCGGTTAGCTCTCGGGTGGTTGTGCTTAACAGCATGCATGGGGTTGAGGGCTAAGGCTAGGGCTAGGTTGGTTCAAGAGGGTCCAGAGGTGGGCTAGGAAGGGCTGGTTTGAGGCTGGTCTAAGCTGTCTAGGTGTAGGGTCGATGGTTTGTCCCAAAGTCGCAACTAGGGTTTCATGGTAGGTGCGCAGAAAATTTCCAGCAACCTTCAAGCATTGTTCGAAGGGCTTATGTGGTCTGATCTAGGTGGTTCGAGGGCTAGTAGGGTGTGTTTAAGGTGTGGTAAAATTTTGAGAAAGTTTAATTAAGTTTCGGGGCGATTCAGGTTAAAACCGGGACCCCGGTTCAAGTTTTAAAACGAATCGAATATGTAATGAAACGGGCTCGAGTTTACGTCTAAGAAATGATTATAAATATATTTTGAGGTGTTTGGGTGGCTTTGGGTCGAAATTTTGAGGTTAAGGGGTAAAATGGTCAATTAGGGTTTTCAGGGTTAAAATGATCATTTTTGAGGTGTTTGGGTGGCTTTGGGTCGAAATTTTGAGGTTCAGGGGTAAAATGGTCAATTAGGGTTTCCAGGGTCAAATTGATCATTTTGCACCTGGGTCGAGTTAGCAGTCCTGGTAGCGCCCTGATCACAAAATTACACGTTTTTAATGCATATGCTATCATGAACATGACCTTTTATTGAAATATGAAAATTACGTTGCATGCTTGATTTTAAGAAAAATTTACGTATAAGCATGATTTTTATAAGTGATGAATATGATGACATGTTTTGAAGGAAGGGAGTTAATTGTGACTTAATGCGATGATATGATAACATGTAAGGCCAAGGCTTAGTGGATGGGTAATACTGTCGTTGATGTCCCCACCGTCGGGTACCACGGTTCTTAGTAGATGTATCCTTCAACTAATACGATGATACGAAAGTCACAACTTATGAACGGAATTCAAATAAAGAAAATTGAACACATATATGTTGATATTATGCGATATGAACACGTTTATGTTTTTATGTTACGTTTATGTTCACGCTTTTAATATCATGAAGTTTATTTTAAGTACAGTACTTTTAACTGTTGCATGTTATGTATATGTACTTGTTATAACGATTTTGGTGTGTTGAGTCTTTAGACTCAATAGACGTGAATGATGCATGTGAGAATATTGATGAGGAGATTGGAGGCGCCGAAGACTGAGTAGGCGGGGCTGAATGTGCGCACGTTTACCCGATGACTATACTTTTCCGCACATCATGTTTATGAGATGGGAGAGACATGGATATTTTCTTATATTTTATTATTTATATGTTTATGATTTGACAGGACTTTCATATTGTTTATTTGAGCTCTTTTAAGTTGAAATACTTTTAACTAGTAGTTGAATACCTGTTATTTTTAAATTGTGTGATTGAAGGTATTTATTGCATGCATACCTATAAATATATATATTTGAAAATAAAAATGTATATTTCGAGATTTAGCTTTTTTTAAAAAAAATTAGTAGCATTTTTAGTATTAAACGTTTAACTTGATCTCCCATTCACAAAGTTATGTCCAGCTGGATAAGGCTTTCTGTTAGACTAGCTAGAGCTGGACTAGTCACCTTGTCCAGTCGAGCCTTCTCTTTTCTTTATCCTAGTCCTGACATGCTTAGGACTCTCTGGTTCGACATCCCATATGCCTAGCCTTGTTCTTGTAGGATACAGTCCAGCTTTTCATGTTCAAATATCGGCTAGACCAGAAAACATTTATCATTTTAGATTTGCTTTTGTCCAGAAACGATTGAGTATTTGTTACATGAGAGTTGCAATCATCATTGCTAAAGCCTAGGCCAATTTTATCACCAACTTGCTTTTTCATTTCATGCATCTTTCCAAGAGAAACATAAAACATGTTCCAAGTGTTGACCAGCTTGATCAACTTTTAATTTTCATTCGACGTTGCTTGGAACATTATTTGCATATTACTATTATCAGTTGCCAGCAGATTTAGTTTCACCATAAACTATCAAGCTCCTTTCGCTACATGCATCTAGAGTCACTTGACTTATCTTTCAGACTCTTATTTTTTGCCTTAACTTCATAGAATGATTGCAAGATGGTTTTATACTCATATACCATGTCATTAAGTTCGGTGAAAATGTCCTCTCATATAAATTCATCATAACTAAATCAAATACCTCATAAGCCGCATCATCTAATTCTAAATCAAATATCAAGCACTGGACTGGTTCTTTCTCACTTTCACTGGATTAAGTCTATGAGTTGGATGCCTTTGAATCAGAGTCAGCCCACTTGTCTTTTATTTCCTTAGCAACAAGAAATTTCTTGTCTCTTTTCTTCAAGTATGACTTATTTTAATCTCTTGACAACGTATTCTCAAAGGACTTCTTCTCATTTTTCTTGGGGCGGTTACAGTCTGCAATAAAATGGCCTTTTTTATCATATTTAAAACATGCTTGATCATCATCTATTTTGTACTTTCTATGATGAGATTAAATAAATTTAGATTGATTTTTATGCATAAATTTATCAAATTTTTTGATGAATGTGACATGGTCTCATTTATAATCTTTTCTAAAGCTTTCTTGCATGGAGGCTTTTTAGTGACCGATGGGGCAACTACAACTGCAGAAAGAGCCTTGATTGGCTAGGTGTGGATGATTCTTCTTCAATCCAGATGCCCAGCTTGAAGTCATAAGCTTTGAGATCAACAAAGAGAACATACAACTCAAGTTTGTTGAGGTCTTTCGATTCCCTCATGACACAATCTTTACATCTCATTCCCTGATCAAAACTCTCATAGCCTTCAAGGCAATCCCATGATTAGTGAGATATGCGCCAAGGGGGAAATTTCAATAACTTACTATCAAATCTTTCATCAAACTCATTTAACGTTTCTCCTGGTATTATCTTGGCATTGTAAAATTTTATATGAAATTGTGAGCTTTTTTTCCTTCATTTGGTCATTTCCTTCGCACAATTGGGTCAATTTCTCCCAGATTTCTTTGTGCGTGGAGCATATCTTTATTTTGTTGAACGTGTTCTTATCACTTGTCTTGTAAGTGATGTCCTTGGTCATGTTTTCTAGATTTTCCTTCTTATTATTCTCGGAAGTCCACTCAAAGCAGTGGTTCTCTGTCATCTGAGTTCCACCTTTGGTGATTTTAACAGCACTGTTTGCTTTGAGGATCTTCTTAAGACCATATGTGATGACATACCACGTATCATCCTGAGCAGAGATATGTTCATGCATATGTATCTTCCAATCACTATAGCATTATGTGAAAACATTAGGAATCTTGTTAAAAGAAGCCATTTGAATATATTAATATCGAAGTTCGAGAAAAATCTCTCAGATACCATTTGTTAGGATTGGCATTAGAGTTTAGAGATATGTTAATAAACTCTTTTAAAAGGTTTATAAACTCAAGATTATCCTTGAGCCAAACTTTACAGTTGTAGGTTGTATAATTCTTTTTCTCGACCGGGTTGATGTCATTGGACCACTTTAAAAATCTTTTCAAAGTGCATAACAGTCCAAATGGATCTAGTGATAAATATATTCAACTAATTTAAGTATTAACACATCAAATCGGGAAGAATAAAATGCAGAAATTAAGTAATACAAATAAATTATGTAAGTTCTAAAGCTTAATCCTTCTACGTCTCTCATTCTTCTACTTAGGAATGAGTTTACCAGAAGACTTAGTTTTTCGACAACTTGTACCAACTCACTTCAATTTAAGACTCATCTATTGCCTAATTGAAACTACTATTACAATTAAATCAAAGAATATAATTTCTAAATGTATTAATCCTTTGATTCAACAGTTTAACAAATCTCGTTAGTTAGGCTTCAAAAACAGTTTGAGAAGTTTTAAGAAGCCCTGGTTAATCCTGAATGATCTATAATAAAATTGAAAGGGAGGGCTTGGGAGAGGCTTGAAGATATGTCTAACAAGAATGCTCAAAATCTAGTAAGTTGAGAGTTGTTGAAAGCTATGATAAATCTCATAAGCTTTTGTGAGATCTATTGTAAACTTGAAATTACCGAGGTCACTCTCTTTTATAGTTGAACTTGCCTCGAGCATTCAAGTTCTTGCAAAGTTCAACTTTTTTCTTTTTATGTTTCAAAAGCAACTTTGCCATTGTCTTTTCTTATTTCAGCGTACACTGCATTAAACTATTATTAGCTCCTTGCCCAATATGGAACAAACGGCTCAAAAAATTTGATTTTAAGATGGAGAAAACTTCAACAATTCTCTATCTTATTGAAAGGCATTTTAATCTTCTTGAAATTCTACTCGACACATGTAAATACATAAAATAGCAGCTGGATTCTATAAGAGTTGAATATCGTTTGTTATCACCAAAATTAAGGGATTAAAATCTCACATGAAAGTGGTGAGCCCATAAAAAGATACCCAACACAACATTGATATCTTTGGATAGAAATATTAGAGTAGGTGCCCATCAAGCCTTGTGACTTGGGTTTTATTGACTCTTATGTAAAAATAATCTTTATTTTAATAATATTTTATGGTTTTATACAATTATGTAATTTACGTTATATGTATACTCATATAAGCTGAATAAATAAAACCATTGAATATACTCTAAGTACCATGAGGTTCAAAAGTCAAGTGAATCGCAAAATCCATTAAGAAGTGTATTGTATATTCTAAATTTGTTCATAGTCGATTCAACCGTAAAAAACAAGGATAAAGATCGCTCGAGTTGAAGATTAGCATTTGTGATGATATGTCATGTTTCATTGGTATGGGCATGTATGTGTCCATTCATACAGATAGGTGACCATAATATGATTTCACTGAATTGCTCTCCCTCGAACATTCCAAGTGGTTATCACTCATCGAGTAGACTAGTCCGCAGTTATGGTTGTAAGGTCCAAAAATACGATAACGTAACCTAACTGCATGCAAATTTATGGAAAATAGAAAATGACTAATTTAATTGTTTTAATTGCATAAATTTAATATGGTGTGTATGTTGGCATGTTTAAAAATGCACTTTTAATTTCTACATGAATGCATAAAACTGTGTTTTAAAGGCAATTCGAGACTCGAACGAGGAACGGAGATCGTGGACCATATGAGAGAAAATATTTTTATTAAATAATTATTTTTTATTGTTTAATGTGTGGTGTATTTTAAATGAAATTTTCGAAAATGAGGAGTTTTTATACGCCGAGTCGTATTTTAAACTGATAATCGATTTTCGATAATAATAGGGACTTTTTGAGAACTCAGCTAATATTTTCATAAATTTTTCTAAACAAAATATTTTAAATGGGCCTAATATACAAGATTAATGGGCCTAAGATTGTACCATGTGTTTTAATAAAAAAAAATTAAGTCATCAAACCCTCCCCAAAACCCTCACAACCCACGCCCCTCACCCTAAAGAAATACTAGGACTCTTCCTAGCTGAAGCACACGGCCACACACACACAACCAATTAAGGGTTTTCACGTGAACTTGGAGAAAAAATTCAGAAAGGTCCTCCACGCATCGACGTCCTCGAATTGAAAATCGTTTTCGTGCGTATAAGGCACGTCTTAACCTCATTTTTCTCATCTATCACACCATATTATATGTTTGATGCTTGTTTGCATGAAAAAAATATAAACCCTTGTATTATTTTCGTTTTTATGCCATAATATGCCAAGAACTCAAGTTTTTATGATTTAAAACTCTTGCTATTGATGCATGAAGGGGCTTCCATGGTAGGACACCAAAACGGATGAATTTTAGAGGGTTTAGAAGGCTTAAGTGAGGCTGCATATGAGCTGGACGTTAGGGGTAAGGAGTTGCACGAAAATAGAATCCTTGTAGGCTAGGGCTCTTCGACTAGGGCATCCTTGAAGGACACGGTTTGTAGCTGCTGTTAGGGTGTGTCCAGGAGACCTAAAGGGGCTGTAGGATTGTTCAAGGGTGGCTGCATGATGCTTGGTTCGAAGGCTAGGGCGATCGCATGAAGGAAGTCGTGCATGGCTCCTAGGGCACGGCTAGAAGGCCTGGGCACGTTTGGGGTGTTTGGTTCTGTCCAGTAGGTTGCCTAAGGTTTGGTTATGGTCCTAAGAGGGTCAGATTGGGTCTGGTTGGGCAGGTTGGTGGCTAGGGCCGAAGGGTGCGTGGTTAGGGAGGATAGGGTTTTCAAGTTTGTGCAAGAAAAGTTTAGTAGCTGTTCTAGACTGGATCGAGGGTCTTGATAGGCTTAAATTGGGTTGTATATGGTATGTTTAGGTGTTAATAAGCTTTGGTTCAAGTTTGGTAAGATTTGGAAAAGTTTTGAGTCAATACGAGTCAAAACCGGAATGTACATCTAAGTTTAAAAAACGAATAGGAAAATTAGCCGAAAAGCTTAAGTTTACGTCTAAGAAATATTTATGGACATATTTTAAGGTGTTATGTTAAGGTTGGAATGATTTGGGTCGTCGTTTTAAGGTCTATGAATAAATTAGGAAAGTTAGGGTTTCAATGCCAAAACAATTATTTTACACCTGAAAAATGTTAGACGTCCTGGCATATCCCTGAATGATGTAATAAATGATAAAATGTTTATTTCAAATGTTTATGGAATTTTATGATAAAACGTTAATGTTAAAAGACATGTTGCATGTTTGGTTTAAAAAGAAAAAGATTTATATAGGCGTGAATTTTTATAAATGATGGAAATATGAAAAGTTGAAGGAGGTGAATTGATTGTGAATAATACGATGATATGTAAGGCCAATGCTCAGTTGACAGGTGAGAGTGTCGCTGATGTTCCTGCCGCCCGGTACCGTGATAATGTATAGATGGATCCATCGACCTTCAGCTGATACGAAAATAACAATTGAGGATCTGAATTCAATAAAAAAGAGAAACATATACGTATATGGTGAAAAAAATATGATATGATGTGTTGAAAGAAAAATGTTAAAGTTTATGTTCATGAAAAGCTATTTTATTAAAAGTATTTTCACTGTTGCATGTGGATGTATTTGTATTACTTACTGTCATGGTTAAAGTTTGCTGAGTCAATAGACTCGCTAGATGTGATCGATGCAGATGAGCATGAGATTGATGTTAATGGAGGTCTTGATGGTTGATCTAGCTGGACTGAAAGTGCACATAACCCGAAGACCATCGCTAGTTACTTAAGTTAATGATTACTTAAAGATTTTTTATGACTTAAGATGTTTTTGAAAGGTTTTTGAGAGGATGTTAAAGTTAAGTTTATTTTAAAAATAATGTTAGTTTAGGTTGGTGGACGTTTACGATTTTATGCTTTGAATTACTTTCTTTTGGATTTTCAAATAATATTGTGTTGGTTTATTTTAAATGGTGCAAAAGAACTTTAAAACATAATTATGTATATTTCAGCCGAAAAGTAATAGAAGAAAAAAATTTTAGTACTTTTTAAAGAAAAACGATTAGTGGACGTTTCAATGATTGTACACCATTAGTCCTTAGTTTCGGGTCAACATGAAGGCTCTATGTATTAGCGTTGTGCTTTGACTCGTTTACCGACTCCAAAAGGATCATCAGATGTCGAGATTGGGTGAAGTCCCGACGTAGGTAGGAGTCGATGTATTGTAGTCGAAAATTCACCGCTCACCTACAGGTATAGTAATCTTATTTGATCTGATGAGTTAATATTGCAAAGAATCTCTAGACAGAGCTAGTCATGTGCATTATGGAGAGGTATTTCTTTAGTTACACATATGATGCCACTGTGATTACTCGAAGATACATCACATTTTTGTCGAATTCATTTGCAACTCTCGATATAACAATGGCTGCAGATTCGGTTAGGATATATGTGTTTAAGATACCATATTATACGCTAAACATAACCTACTACTTTTCATAGGCACTATTAATGATACCTAGGATATCATGGAGTGATGCTACTTGACGCTCTTACCATGATCCGATTAGTGCAATCAGGCTTGAGTTCTGACATTCTTAATCCATGGATTGATAAAAAGATTGAGGATAATTAGAATAAGTCCGAATAAGGATAAATATTTTCGTGAATCACATGAAATTATGAACCCACACTTAGTTCTATCCATGAACCATTGAGGGTCACACGTGTATTTAGTTTTGGTTCCCTTGAGATAGTCAAATTCAAGGAGTTGTATTTGACGACTGTAAGTTTGATGGAGATCAAACATATATCTTATAAGAGAGTTTATAAGTATATTCCATACTTGGAAGTTGTAAAAGTTAGCTTGACTTCAAAATTTGTGAGGATAGTACAACTGTTTAATTGAGTGAAAGAGTTCCAAAATAGGCTTAAACGTCCACTACTCGTTTTTCTTAAAAAGAACTATAAATTTTTTTTTGTGTGTGCAACCCTAGGCCATGTACATATAAATACATATATATTTTGCAACTTTAAAAAAATAAATCAACCAACTATTATTTGAAAATCCAAAAAAAGTAACTCAAAGCACAAAATCGTAAACGTCGATCAATCTAAACTAACATTATTTCAAAAATAACTTAACTCTAGCATCTTATCAAAAGTCTCTCAAAAGCATCATAAGTCATAAAAATCTTTAAGTAATCATAAATCATAGACATATTTTTATTTTTCGGAAAACTTGCGACAGTCATCGGGTCGTGTGCACCTTCAGTCCAGCAAGATCAACCATCAAGACATCCATTAATATCAAAGTCACCTACATAGATCACACCTAGTGAGTCTACTGACTCAGCAAACCTTAACCATGATAGCAAGTAATACATATACATTCACAAGCAAAAGTGAAAAAACTTTTAATAAAATAGCTTTTCATGAACATAATCTTTAACTTTTTTCTTTTAACATATCATATCATATTTCCTTTCATCATATACATATACTGTAACATCCCGAAAATTCGAAGGTCCACGTGAACCACATGCATGCAAGTTATTAAATTTCTTATGTATTTTAATTAATTTATTTTAATTGCATTTAGTAAATTTGGTAGGCATGTTTACATATATAAAATATGATTTTTCAACTTGAATGCATAAAACTGTATTTTTAAAGGTTATTCGAGAGGCAATCGAGGAACGGAGACCGAGAACTGAAAAATGGGAAATATTTTATTAAATAATTATTTTTAATTATTTAAAATAAGGTTGATGTTTTATGATATTTTTAAGAATAAGGAGTTTTGAGGCGATTTCATACGCCGAGACGTAATTTTAACGGTATTCCATTTTCGACTAAAATATGAATTTTTCGACAAATCGGTTAATAATTTCACGAATTTTCCTAAACTAAATATTTTAAATATGCACTAATGGGCTTAATGGGCCTAGTATACCACAATAATGGGCCCAAGCTTACTGTACACCTTTTAATTAAAATAAATAAGCCCAAAACCCTTAAAGCATGCGCCCCCTTCCTCTAAACCACACAAACTCTTTTCCATCAGCAACAACGCGGCACACACGAATTCTTCAAGGGAAAAGCTTCGGTTTTGCAAGGAAAATTCATCCTAGGTTCTACGTTGTCGTTCTTTGAATTGCCACAACGTTTTCGTGCGTAATATATGCAAAGACACGCCTTAACTATCTTTTTCTCATCTATCACACCATATTATTGTTTGAATTACGTTTGCTTGAAAAACATGATTTCCTTATTGATATTTTCGTTTTTATTCTTGTGGTGTTACGAAAGCATGGTTTTATGTTCCAAAAACTTGATATATTATTGCATGATGGGACTGTCATGTTAAAGGATCATATGGGGACGTTTTTACATGAGTTTAAGGGCCATAATATGCAAGGTTTAAGGCTGGCCACACTACGAACCAAGCTAAACAAATTATTGCATGATTTGATGTCAAGGGTTCGGGTAAGGGTCTAACCAAAGCATGGCTCGGCCAAGGCATGACCAGGTTCATTCCAGGTGTGGTTGAGTGTGAGGAAGAGTCCCAGCACCACGGCTGGGAAGGAGTCCTTGCGTGATAGGACTCTTCCCGAGCCAAACGCGTGCAGCTGCTGGGCGTAGGAGTCACGGCTCGACCAGGGTGGTCAGGGCTGGGCTAGGTTAGGTCTGATGATGGTTCATAGGGGTCTGGGCTCAGTAGTGGCTCAAGGGTAGGAGTCCTAGTGCAATAGGAGTCCTAGGCGCATGCATGGAGGGGCTCGCGTATGATCTTGTCCACGTGCAGGAACGTGCAGGAGGCTAGGGGCTGGTTCAAGGGGTCATGGGTGGTCAGTAGGGTCCATAACTTTTCTCGGAAGGGCTTTCTTGGGGTGTCTCGGGCTCGACTCGAAAAAAACATAAGATGGCTCGAGGGTTTGCTAGGGATGGTTTGGTTTTAAGGTTTAAATGGCTAAGGGTTTAACCGTGGGTCCATGAGGTGGCTCATGGCTCACAAGGGTATTTTAGGCAATAAAATGTCTATGTTTAAAATTTGAGAATTTAATATCAAAGTTTAAATTAATTCAGAATTAAAACGCATTACGAATTAATAATTACGAAATAAATAAAAAAGCCAGGAATTTAAGCTAAATAAAAATATAAGAAATTAATGTAAGCTTAAATAATTAGTTGGGATGGTCTAGTGTCAACGAAAGTAAGAAAAATTCAAAATCGAGAAATTTTACGTCTAGAGGTAAAACGGTCATTTCACACCTGAAAAATAGTATACGTCATGGCAGTGTCCTGAATGCTATAAAATATGTTAATATGTTTATTTTAAATGTTTATGGAATTTTATGATGAAACGTTAATGCTAAAAGACATGTTGCATGCTTGATTTAAAAGGAAAATGATTATTATACTCATGACTTTTTATAAAGTGATGAAAATATGAAATGTTTAAGGAAGTGAAGTAATTGTGACTGATACGATGATATGTAAAGCCAAGGCTCAGTTGACGGGTGAGAGTGTCGCTGATGTCCCCGTCGCCCAGCACTGTTGTAATACGTAGATAGAACCATCGACCTTCAGCTAATACAAAAGTCACAATTAACGATCTGAATTCGACGAAAAGGAAAACATATACGTATATGATGAAATGTATATGTTTATGATGAGATGAAAAATGTTTAAGTTCATGCATATTATGAAATGTTATTTTAAGTAAAATTATTTTCACTGTTGCATGTGATTGTATACGTATTACTTGCTATTATGGTTATGGTTTGCTGAGACAATAAACTCACTAGGTGTGATCGATGCAGCTGAGCGTGATGTTGATCTTGTTGGGGGTCTTGATGATTGATCTTATTGGACTGAAGGTGAACATAACCCGAGGACCAGCCTAGTTTTTCTCATTTATGATTTTAAGTTTATGTTAAATATTTTTACAACTTTTATTATGCTTTTGAGTGGTTTTTGAGAGGTTGTTAGAGTTAGATTTATATTGAAATATTGCTAAGTTAAGTTTGGAAAATGTTTGATGATTTTATGTTTTGAATTCTCTCTTTTGAATTTTCAAATATAGTTGGTTGTTTTATTTTTAAAATGGTGCAAGGTATTCTAAAGTATAAATGTATGTATCGGCAGAGTGTAGTAGAAAAAAAAATTTAGTACTTTTTAAGAAAAACGAGTAGTGGATGTTTCATATGAATTCAGATCCTCAATTGTGACTTTCGTATTAGCTGTAGATCGATGGATCCATCTACGTATTACCACGGTACCGGGCGACAGGGACATCAGCGACACTCTCACCCGTCAACTGAGCCTTGGCCTTACGTGTCATCGTATCATCGTATCATCGTATTAATCACAATCAATTCACCTTCTTCAACTTTTCATATTTCCATCACTTATAAAAATTCTTGCATATATAAATCATTTTTCTTTTAAACCAAGCATACAACATGTCTTTTAGCATTAACGTTTCATCGTAAAATTCAATAAACATTTGAAATACACATTTTAACATATATTACAGCATTCATGGCATTGCCAGGACGTCTAACATTTTTCAAGTGTAAATGACCGTTTTGCCCCTGGAACTCTAACTTTCCCAATTTATCCTTAGACCTTAAAACGACGACCCAAATCATTGCAAATTTAACATAACACCTTAAAATACACCCATAAATATTTCTTAGACGTAAACTTAGGCTTCTCGACTGATTTCCCAATTCATTTTTAAGCTTAGACGTACATCTCGATTTTGACTCGTATTGACTCGAAACTTAACCAAACTTTACCAAGCTTGAACCATAGCTTAATAACACCTAACTAAATCATATACAACCCAATTCAAGCCAATTAAAACCTTCTATCAAGCCTAGATCAGCTATTGGATTTTTTGTCTCAATTTGGAAACCCTGGCCTCCTGCCTATGCACCATTCGCCCCCGACCCTTGTCCACCAAGACCAGTCCCTAGACCATCTGCCTAGGACCATAATCGTGACCTTAGCCAGCCGCTGGACCGTACCTAACAACCCAAACATGCCCAGCCCTTCACCCTTGCCCTAGGAAGCCATGTGTGACACCCATAGTCGCGGCTCACGCCTATCCTTCGAACCATCCATCGTGCAATTTATATAGGACCATGGCTCAGCCCTCTTAAGACCCCTGTACGTGCCCCTAACAGCAGCTAGCGGCCGCATGCACCTAGGAAGCAACCGCACCCTAGCCGAACCCAAGTCCACACAAAATACAATTTTCTATCAACCTAGTTGTCCTCCTTTTCCAACCTTCAAACATGCACCTAAGGGTCCTTAAAAATGTGGAAAAACATCCCTTCAAGTTCTCTTTCCATGGCAGCCCCTTTATGCATCATTAGGAAGAGTTTTAAAAAATGAAAACACTAGTTTTGTGCATGTATAGCCATAAAAACGAAAATAAAAGTGGTGCATCATGTTCCTCATGCAAAACATCATTAAATATGCATATTATGGTGTGAAAGATGTTTGAAGGAAGATTAAGGCGTGCCTTTGCGTTTATTACGCATGAAAACAACTTGGCGAGGCGAGGAACGTTGGCGGAGATGGACCCTTGCTGAATTTTTCCTTCAAATTTTCATGCACTTGCCTTCAAAAATTGTGTGTGTGGCCGTGTGGTTTGTTGCTAGGAAGAGTCCTAGTATGATTCAGGGTGAGGGGGCGTGTAGTTGTGAGGTTGTGGGAGGGTTTTTAGCTTTTTATTTTAATTAAAACAAATGGTGCAAGCTTAGGCCCATTAACCTTGTATAATATGTCCATTAAGTCCATTAGTTAATATTTAAAATATTTTGTTTAGAAAATTTTGTTAAAATATTAGCCAAGTTCTCGAAAAGTTCATGTTTTCGTCGAAAATTGAATACGTTTAAAAAACAACTCGACGTATAAAAACACTTCAAAAAACCCCATTTTCGAAAATTCCATTTAAAACACACCACACATTAAACAATTAAAAATAATCACAAAAAAATATTTTCTCTCATATGGTCCACGGTCTTCTTTGCTCGATCGCGTCTCGAATACCTTTAAAAACACATTTTTATGCATTCTAAAATAAAACTACATTTTAACATGTTAACATGCATACTATAATTAATTCATGCCATTAAAATCATTTAATTGGTCATTTTTCATTTTCCCTAGATTTTCATGCAGTTGGATTACGTATTTTGGACCTTACATAGGCAGCAACCAAAAATGAATCAGTGAAAAATTTTAATCTTTTAAATTTTCATTTTTCATTATAACAATGAGATTTGTACCATTGTCAAATCGATGTTGTCTGATCTTCGATCGACATTATAATGAAGTCATAATTATTTAATTAATAAATTTAGACTATGCTAATTAAATATTAATTATTAGTTTTGACTATTATGTAATATTGTCATTGAATATTTTAGAAGGTTCTAGAATTAATTAATTAAATAACATTTATTTTATTATTTCATATATTGTTAAAAGTAAAAAAAAAAAAAAAAAAAAAANTGGAGAATCATAATAAAACTATAACTAGTTAGAGTCATAGTTAAGTAATGAAACCTAGTGGATTTTTCATGAGGATGAAAACTACAACTGATTCAATCACTGAGACCGAATACATAGCTGCATCAGCTAAAGCAAAAGAGGCTATTTGGATGAGGAATTTTTCCTAAGGGTGACATAATTCCTAACTCGGTTTATCCAGTCCTGGTATATTGCGAGAATACAGGTGTTGTTGTGCAAGAAAAGGAGCTGAAGTCTCATTAGCGATTCAAACATATACTGAGGGAGTTCTACATCATTCGGGAGATTGTGGGAAGATGATACATATCAGTAGAGAGTTGTCTCTACATATAATGTTGATGATCTACTTACGAAGCCTTTGCCGGGACCATTTTTTGAAAAACATCATGAAGCAATGGGTTTGAGATCTATAAGTAGTTGGTTATTGGACAAATGGATTATTGTGAGAGTAGGTTTTCAACGAGCCAACTTGTGGTTTGGGCTTTCATGACTCTTATGTAAAAACAATTTTTATTTTAATAATATTTTATGGTTTTATCCAGTTATGACATTTACTTTATATGTATACTCATGCTAGCTTCATAGATAAAGCCCTTGAATAAACTATATGTACCACGAGTCCACAATTCACATGAATGATGAAATTCATTAAAAAGTGTAATGTATATTCTAAATTTGTTTCTAGTCGATTCAACCATAAAAAACAAGGATAAAGATCGTTTGAGCTTGAGATTATCATATGTGATATTAATTCCATGTTCCATTAGTATGGGAATGGATATGTTCAATCATATATATGGGTGATCATAATATGATTACAATGAACTATCCTCCCTCAGAATTTCAAGTGGCAATCACTCTTCGAGTAGTCCGTGGTTATGGTTGTGCAATATTAGTCCCTATACCATGGACAACATGGAGGCTCTACATATTACTTATTATCCATATACTTTGACTCGTTTACCGACTCCAAGAGGGTCATTAGATGACAAGATGGCGAGATTGGATGTAGTCACGACATAAGTAAGAACCAATGCATTATAATCAGGGATTCACCGCCTCACCTACGGGCGTGAATACCCTATATGATCTGATGAGTTGATAATGTAAGGAATATCTGGCACGAGTAAGACATGTACATAATAGAAAACTGTTTCCTTAATTGCCATACGACATCGCTTCGAATTCATTTGTAATTCTCGAGAGACCAATGGTTGCAGATTTGATCAGGACATATGTGTTGAGAGGACCATACTCTACACTAACCATAACAAATTGGTTCTTGTAGGCGCTATTAGTGTTACCTAAGGGATCATGGAACGATGCTACTAGACTCTCTTACCATGATCCGATGGATGTCATCAGACTTGAGTTCTGACATTATTGCTCAAGGGGTTGATGAAAAAAATGGAGCTAATTAGGATAAGCCCGAATAAGGACAAATGTTGTCATAATCACATGAAGTTTTGAACTCACAGCTACCTGTATTCATGAACCATTTAGAGACACACAAGTATTAAATTCGGTGTTCTCGTTGAGATATTCAAATTAAAGGAGTTAAATTTTGCGACTATAAGTTTGATGGAGATAAAAAAACACTGCTTATAAAAGAGTTTATAAATGTATTCTATATTTGGAAATTACGGAAGTTAGATTGACAGCAATATTTATGAGGAGAGCACAATTGTCTAATTTAGTGGAAGAATTCTAAAATAGGCAGTTGTCAAAAATGAGTCAATCAAAATTTTTGATATTATACATTTTCACTTTTATTATAATAACGAGATTTGTTCTCTCGACACATCGGTGTTGTCTGATCGTCGATCGGAATTGTAATGACGTCATAATTATTTTTTAGTAAATTTAGAATATGTTAATTAAATATTAATTAGTAATTTTGACTACTATGTAAAATTCTCGTGGAATATTCTAGAAGGGTCTACATTTATTTAATCAAATAATAGTTATTTAATTATTTCTTATGTTGTCAAAAATTGAAAAAAATACTACATGAGATCATGACTCATCATGGATTATTTAATAGGATTGGAGAATCTTAATACAAATATAACGATTAGGAGTCTAATTTATATAATAAAACATAGTGGAAAATTTTGACAAGGTAAAAACTCCGAGTAAGAATATCCTAAGGATTCAAAACTTAAGAGTCCTACTAAGATTCAAATTTAGAGTACAGTAGAATTTTAATTTAGTACATGAAAATTATAAATATGACAATACATGTCATATTAAGATGTTTGATTTTTTCTCTCTCCTCACAACTCTCAACACTCGACAACCCTTTGTTTGACAACCAATGGCCAAGAACCACCCCCATTCACCACCGACCGCCATTGTGCTACCATCGTGGTTCCGCAAAATTCTCGTGACCGATTCTAAATGAAAAGCTTGTTTAGATTTCTAGTACAATATAAATAAGGAATCAAATTTTCAATCGTGGACCAATTCTGAGATTGAAGAATGATGGTTAATCTAGTAGATCGTTTGTAAGGATTTACAGGAAGAAATATATCCACTTAAAATTCAGAATACTTTGATATCCAGCGTCTTACAACGCAAAGGTAACAACTCTAAATATCATATGCAGAGATTTGAATCACGCGACTCCTAAAAATATTTTGATTGTCGAAACTAAAATTTCTTTGAAAAATTATAGATTTCTGCTTCATATTGGGTGCGAGAAAATGAAACTCCAACAAGAAATAACAAATTATAAATGGTACATTTAAATATCATGGATATTAAATATTGATAATAAATATGGCTAACAACATTCCTACGACCTGGCTGAAAACAACCTTATTTTGGGCAAAATATTTTCTGAAAATATATCATTCTTAAAATAAAACATATATTTTGTTTATAATATGGCTAATGTTAGGTAAATTTTCAATCCCTATGTTTTGGTGTTAACTTCGAGCTAGTTGTCCTAAACTCTAACTGGATCGCTTGTTTCCTAATATTCTAACTGGATTTCTAGTCAGAAAAGTTAGACATTAAAAGATCAAACCTGACAATAGTTAGGAAGTTGGAGTTGCTCTCAAGATCTTAGATGAGATTCTCTAGATGCATATGGTTCTCTAGATGCTATACTTAGAGGACCAACCAAAATTTCCATCAATCAGGCTGGACTACTTCATTCTTTATATCTTTATCTGCATATTGGTCTCTATACAGGGTTCTCGTATTTCAAGATAGATTCTAGCTACCAGTCAGACATTTCAGAGACTTAATGCCAATTAATGCACAATGTCGAAGGACATCAGAAGATCGAGAATGTCTTCTAATAAGATAAAGATTCACTATAGTTTTTCTCGATCCTAGGAACAAATTTTTCAGAACCATTGTCATATTTGTAATAACGCTAATGCGCATAAATTGTGGCGTATGAGGAAGATAAACAAGTCAAGAAAAAAGTTGTTTTTACATCAGAAAAATCTAAAGTTGAACATTACAAGAATTTGAACGTTGAAATAAGAAACTATCAAGAAAGAATGAACTCATTCATTTCAGAGTTAGTCACTTTTCTCACGTACGAACAAGTCACAAACAAGCTCTCAAGCATTCTCTACTATCAAGAACTCAACACACTCATCTATCAATCTTCAAGTTTCTCACTTTGAACTCTCTTAAAGCTCAATCAGATCTTCAAGGAGATTTCAGTGCTATTCAAACACTCAAGCTCCCTTTTTTGAGATATTTGTTAGAGTTTTGTTATTGTATCTGTTGAATTGGAGGATTGATACAACCAAAGTTCGTTATTTGTATTAAGTTGATTCTAGGAGCTTCAGTTAGGCATTGAATAAGTTCTAGACTGAAATTAGTTGTTATATGTCATTGTAAAACTAAGGTCTTCTAGTGATTTTCTTCCAAAGTAGAAAAATTAGGGAAGTAGAATGATTCAACCTTCAATCTTCGATACAATCATGTGTCATTTATTTCATGTACTTTCTTTCCCTACTCAACTTGTTCATTTTGAAGTTAAGTGAATATAATCATTAACAAGATCCAGCCAGATCTTTCCACACTTTGAAAAATACTTTTCAAGTGTCCTGCTACATCTAGCTTGGCGAGGAAAAAAAATGTTTTAATATCTAACCACTATTAAGTCCATCTCGAGAATAACTTAAGTTTCCGAGAAAATTTAAAATTATTTATTCATCCTTCCTCTAGACATATTTTTGATCCTAACATCTAGAAAATAACCTTTGTTTAGACTGATTATTTTCTGCATAGATTTAAACACATTCAATCACCAAATATCGTGTCTGAAATCTGATAAAAAAATATCATTTATTTAGGTCGACTATTTTTCGCATAAATTTATACTCACTATAAAATCAAATATTGTGTCACAATTTGGCTAGTCTTACTTTGGACCGACTATTTTTTGAATAGATTTATACACAATTTATTTTATTACTTCAAAATATCCTTATATCTCGAAAATAACGTAAATCACGGAGGTAATTTAAGTTTAACCAAATTCATTAAATAAGATTTTGATACAACCCAAAAATTCACCGGAAAATCTGATTTAGTTTAATAGGACCAAATAAAATATAAAAACTGAATCATCAGATTATTATATTCTTATGCAAGAAATATAACGATTATGCCCTCCTAGTTATTCATTATCATGATAATAATAAATGATAAAATAATAAATAATTTCAAATTAATTTTATTCATACAAATAAAATTTTAAAAGATTCGAGAAAGACTTCCCACCAAACATATCCGTAAATTCAAAATTCCCAAATCATAAATATTAACACCAAACATTGCTATAATGCTCCAGATTTGGCAAATATTCCCTTTATATCACACTAACTGGAGAAACTTTCTAGTGGTCATTCATCCCATAATTTTTTCAAGTCAAATATATTTCACTTTAGAGTTCTTATATGATGAACTTTCGGAAAGAAGATACACATTGTTGATATGAGTAGTACCTATCAAATCTTTTATTTCTCTCATTTTCATATGGGATCGGTTCATTCATTCTCCATGTAATTCAATTATTGGTAGGGTTTCCATCTTTCATTTTTTAACCACTCATATTCCAGACCATGTACCAATCTGGGAATTTTGTCTCCATGTGTCACATTCCCAACAGCTTCTGCTTAGTTCATCCTCAAACCATATCGTGCTAGGAGAAATCATGCTCTGATAGCAACTATAACGTCTTAGATTTGACGATTGTCCTCTCTATAATAGCAGTGTTCTTTCCAACATGTTTATGTCATACACACCCTATGAAACTTCTCATATTATTACCCATCCATTAATTGTTCCAAGTCAAGCACGCTTAATTTTAGAGTTACTTATGTGACGAGCTACCGAAAATAAGATGCATCTTGTTGATATGGGTAGTATCTATCAAATATTTTATGTATCTTATTTTGGTATGGAATTGGTTCATTCATGCTCTCTGTTGCTCATTCATTGATGGAATTTTCATCTTTCAGATATTAATCATCCATATTTTAGACAATGTATCACCCTAATAATTTTTGCTCTGGGTGTCACAATGGCCTTAAATTGAAAAAATCTAACTAACCTTAGAAACACGATGCCAGCTCCTTACTGGTGAAATCAGACGCCGAATATCGAACACTACAACAAAAAAGGCTTTTCGCAATGCGCAAATTCTGTTTCTGCGGCGTACATTACACGCTGCACAACTGCAAACTGTTGAAAGTTCAAGATTATCTGCGGCGTACATGCGGACGCTGTTAATACTATACAATTATCCTTAGCGGAAAATGTACGCCGTTAATTTTCATTAATATTTCTAAAATTAGCGACGGTTTTTTGACAAAGCCGTTGCTAATTAGCGACTGTTCAAACACCGTCGTTAAATTTAGCGACTGTATATCATAATCCGTCGTTACTTTTTTCGTTAAATTAAAATAAAAATTACTTTTATAATTTAATAAATTTTTAAAAAAAACTTTCAATCTGACTATGCTAACAATACTCATGATCTTAACTAACACTTAAAAATTAACCAAAAATTGAAACGAAAAAATGTACTCTAAATCGAAGCTAAAATCGTCTAAAAGATAAAATTTTTAAGTGTTGTGAAGTGGTGTGGAGGAAAATGGATCGAAAATGCGAATATTTATAGACAATTTGCGACAGTTTTTGGTATAATAACGACTGTTTTTTACGGTTATCAAAAACCGTCGCTATTAGCGAAAGTTGTTAATACAGCTATTAGCGACGGTTGAGTTAAAACCGTCGCTATATTTAAGTTAAACCGTCCCTAATTTAAAATGTGCGACGGTTTAACCAAGATCGTCGCTAAATATAGCGACGGTTTTAAAAAAACTGTCGCTAATTTAAAAATTGCGACAGTTTTATTAAAACCGTCACTAAATAATTGGGCGCCCATTTTTTGCAGCGTGCTAATATGCATGCCATGAATAATAATATTGACGGCGTGCGATTAATGTACGCCGTTAATGTCTAGACACAATTTTTTTAAAAAATGATTTGCTATTAACAGCGCACATAAACATGCACGCTGTTAATAATAATATTAACGGCGTGCCTTTATTGTGCGCTGCGAAAATTGCATAGGTTATTAACATCTCACATATAAGTGCACGTTGTCGTTTATATAATTCATTAACAGCACACATAAATGCATGCTGTGGATATTACTGTCCGCAGCGTGCTTTTAATGCACGCCGTTATTTCTGTCAAGTGCAACAATATTAACAGCGCACATATGAATACATACTGTTAAAAGTAATATTTACGGCGTGCTTTTAATGCACGTTGTTATGACGTGCTGCGGAAAATTATTTTTGTTGTAGTGACAATGCATACAACGCCAGTCACGTACGACCATAGTTGTACCTTCTCCGGCCATGAATAGATGGGAAAATAGATGGGAAACGCAATTATTATTATTATTATTATTATTATTATTATTAACAACTATTCCGGCCATGAATAGATGGGAAAATAGATGGGAAACGCAATTATTATTATTATTATTATTATTATTATTATTATTATATTTTTGTTTATATGGTCGGGCGCGAATTGCATGACTTTCATACTAAATTATTATCATAATTGTATCGACCAATTGAAAAATTATTTTTAGTATGATTTCTTATACCGATTTCAATTATTCCAAAATAAAATCAATATTTCAGATTTTTAATAATTCAAATATTATGATAGATCTATAATCAAATTTCTCATAATTCAACATGAACATGAATTTGATACAACTTATTAAGAATTCATAAATCGTGTGATTAAAAGCATATATTACTAACATGTCAGGAATTTGTGTCTAATTAAAAGAAAGTACATAACAGAAATCATATACCTGATTTCATTGATTGACATAACGTAAAAGTTATAAATCTTCCAAAACAACATATAATTGAGCTATTATAAAATACTTAATTGAGTTAGATTTCTACACATGAATTAGGTCATATCAATTTATTTTAATATTTTGAAAATTCATAATTAATTGTATCGTCTTATTGAGTTATTTATTAGATAGAAGTTTCATATATGATTAATTAATTATGTGAGACCCATAAAATATTTTTTTATCAACTAGAACTTAATAGATAGATTGTATGTCGAATTCGACCAAATTAAATGTATTCTATTAAAATTTTCCACTTTCAACAAAAATTGCATATTCAACCCTATTACTGTTTTGTTAACCTTTACTCAAGATCATACAAAATTGAAAACACATGAATGGTAACTTCTTAAATAGTTTGGTCGCACATTAAAGTACAGAAAATTGCATTGTTTGTTTAGTAATTTTGTCACTTCATAATTTTGATCATTTATATTATAAAATTTCAATTTTAGTAATGTATCTTACGATTTTTTTTGTAATTTTAATCATTTTTTTCAGAAATGTTGATATGACGGAACTACACATACGTCAATACCACATCAACACTGCATTGATGTCACATTAGTGTTACCTCCAAAGATGACTAAATTGACAAAACGACGAAAGATAGCAACTGAAATTCAACAACATAGAAATCCAAAATCGCAAAGAGACAAACAAATCAGACAAAATAACAATTTTTCCATTAAATTATAAGATGATTTAAATAAACAGATCTCAGATCAAATAAATAAATTGAAAACTCCTCATTTTATTTTATTTTTTGGAAAAAGAAAACCCCGCACTTTATACCATGGGATGCCATTATGTACAATCTCGCGTGCAGATGACCGATTGAGACAGCTCCCATATACATACATATTGGCCTTTAGTTAAAAATAAAAGATCATGTTAGAAGATTAAATAACATAT